>NC_056730.1:229962356-230262356 GCF_019279795.1 Protopterus annectens | reverse complement strand
GATTGGGTAACTGTCCCATTCCTCTTAAGGAGATATTTTAAAAATGATTGTGATCATTCCAGGCTAAATCTAACTCATAGTGGATATTTAGGAACTGATGTCACCATTAGGACTTTTAACTGTTAAAACAAAACAAACAAACAAAAAAAAAAAAAAAACAGAACAAGAAGTTAGCATTTCTTGTCAGTAATCATCTTGTTTGTGAAATACCTGAAACATGAAGGAATGGCAGATGCTTTACAGACCACCAAGAATAATGTGGGGAAGATGAGGAGGTCGATATAAACTTCATGGGAATGTTCTGAGTTGTTTTGAAGGACATAATAATATCAAAGAATGCAAGACATAAATAGGAAAATCATATGTAAATATCAGAGGCTTTAGCTAAGCAACACCAGGAACGTTCCACTAAAAGTGACACTGCTTCACTACCAGTACACAAATTACAGATTTGCAAACCTATCAGGTAAAACTAAAATGACCTTAACAACAGAAGGAAGGGAAACAATCGGAGAATAATTGGTCTACTAGAGAACCAGGTCTGAAATGCCATCAGTGCTTTCTTGACACTTCCACACTGGCTTTAGTGGGGTAGCAAGCACATTTCAGAATCTGATAGAGACATACTTCTTCCTGATTTCTGCACAGTCACAGAACTTAGTCTGCACAGTACCTGTTCTTCCAGAGTTGATGGACATGGATGAACTGTAGAGTGATTGCCAGTGACTTTATCAAGCAAGCCACATTCTTGTAAGAGAAACAAAACCATACCATCCTTAAGAAACATCCTACAAGTAATAAGTAAAGGAGCACTGAAGGGCATGCAGTTTCATTCCTAGTGACAGCACAGAACATACACCTCACTTATTAGAATATAGAGAGCATGAAGGTGGAAGTGTTTGCCTGTGTCAGCCCCTCTTGGAGAACATTTGTGTTAGTGTGAGATTCTGTGACATCTCCTAATTTGCAATCATCTGCAAACTTAGTCTGCCAAAGATCACTGACATTGGCCTTGACTTCTGAGAAGCAAATGCCAAAAAAGAGAGGTCCAAGGACTGATCCCTGAGGGACTCCACTTGTGACCGGCCTCTTTGTAGAGGTGGACTCCCCAATTCTAACTTCCTGGGTCCTGTCTGTGAGCCAATTGGCTATCCACTGGGCGATATATGGGTCTGTACCTAACATCTTGAGTTTGTCAACAATGCTTAAGTGGGGTATTGTTTCAAATGCCTTGGCCAGGTCAAGGTAGGCAGTGTGAATGATTTTGCCCTCATCCATTGCTTTGGCGACCTTCTCAAAGAAGTCTACCAGGTTGAGCATCACAAAGCTTTTCATAATAGCTGACTGTATAGTGAGATGTACAGATGCCCCACACACCAGCTTAAACAAGGACATGTTTAGTATCAACTGTGTGGCAGAATTAGTTGTCAAAGCACACATGCAATCAAGTCTCTCAACAACAAGTCCTGCTCTTAATCCAGCATACTTCATATTGGTATGCACAACTTGAGATGTGGCTATAAGAAATATACAGACACGCACATAATTGAGCTATCTAAATATGGGTCCAAGCCAGATATGTCCCTATGTTTGAGCAGCATTATACCCTCAACTAGTATGATAACACTATATAAAGAACAACAGATTTCATGAACTTTCCTAAGTTTCTGTTGTCATTCTAAGGTTATACAGTACCTGTCAGTGTGGGATGACATGGTGGATAGAGCACGCGGCTTTGCCAGACTTAAGCCACTTGACTGCACCATAATCGCTTTTTAGGAAAGGTCACAAAAGCAGAATAATCAATGTGAAAATGTGCATCTCCAACAAAGTAAGGGTCATGATGCTAAACCCTATGAGTTCACATCTTAAACCACACTCTGTGTAGGAACTCATCACAGTGAAGATTCTGATGTCTGTGCAGTCACAGATACCTGGTTCAAGGCTGCAATAAGTACTTTGGTCTTGCAAGAGTACAGTGCCTCCCAAACAAGCAAACAGGAAATGAAATTTGTGTGAACAGCAGTGCCACATCTATTTACATTGAAGATTAGTACACTTCAAGACTGTTTAGAGAAGATAACTACATCAAGTTATTCATTGTGCAACATACTGTGGGAAGGAAATCCCTTCATGTTATCACCATTATCAGGTCACCATCCATAAGCACAAAAGGCCACACAGCTTATATATTACTACATGGAACAATTAAAGTAGAATGAAACAACCCAGGCAGGGGTGATTCATCCATTGATCAGGATAATTACAGGACAACAAACCCACTTGCACAATAGTACCTGGAGTTTGTGAACTGAAATGCCATGGAAGAAATAGTGTACCACCCCACAAGGTTATCTCATATTCCAGACCTGCACCTCAATAATATTACTGAATAATGCAATGGCACATGTATAGTGCCTGCACTGTTAATCCAACCATAAGGAAGTATGTTTAGAAGTAGAAATAGCTACTGAATTCCACAAAAGTGGAGTTAGGTTCTTAAACTTCATCCAAGGTAATTACACCCTCCTAAGGGATGGTCTAAACTACCTGCAAAACGCAGTTTGCACAAATGACATTGACAGCTATAGTAACATCCTCCCTGATGCCCTGTCTACACATCCACACAAATGTATACACACAGCCCTGCCTAATAGGCTCAAACAAAGATCCTCCGGAAAATACAAACTATACTGGTAGTTGTCTGTCATTACTACATTATAAAGTAACTGAAAGAAGCTGCTGTTCACAAATACAGCACTGAGATTCCCGGTCTGAGCGGCCATTCTCCTCAGTCTAAACATCCAAATAAGACACCCTGAAAAAGTCACAGAGCAAGTATGGTAATAATTTACACAACAACATATCCAGGGATAACCATAAGGCTTTCATGTACATCTGCAAACTGATATATATAACTCAGATGAATTTTGATCCAGTTGTGATGCTAGCACACACACTAAACCAGTGTAACTTCAAAATCTGCTAGCAGACATGTTTGGCTGAAAAGTGCCCCCCCCCTCCACCACCAAACCTACGACCAACCATGTGTACAACATTGCCTACTGGCTGTGAAATCTATATTGAGAAAGTTATCACTGCTCTCTCCAAAACTAAGACCACAGTCTCCATGGGACCAGATGGCATTCCAGCTTGTGTTCTTCATGTGCTTCAACAGTGAGCTACTCACCTAGACACCATATTAAAACACAGTCTGAGTACTGCTGTTGTCCACATTGAATAGAAAACAGTGACCATTTTCCAACCACACAAGAGATGATTGGCAAAGTACAAGTGTAATTAAAGAACTATAACGTCATGCAACCTCTGACATAAGGCAATGGATACAATTTGCATGCATATCAGACACAAGGAAATAGATGATCTCCAAAAAGTAGATGTGTTCCAGTTAGGTGTTCTCAAGGGTATCTTGTAGCTGCAAAACCTGATGGGATTCAGACAGTAACCAGAGACATACACAAAGTCAAAGATGTTCACACATCCTATCGTAAATTCTCAAAGGCCTTCAACACAATCCAACATTTGCTGTCAGTGGGAAACTAACCAAGGCGAATATCATATCCTATGTTATCAGTTGGTTTGCAAATGGGATCACAGACCAACAACATGCAATCACAGTGCATGCCATCACCTCAAGCAACAGACATGTCACCTGTATGGTAACAGAAGTTTCATAGTGCTGTGGCTCGTCATGTTTGACGTATGTGTCTCAGAACTCCTGAACAAAACAGAGGATCTGTGGCACTAATGACTGGTGACAAAGGATTGGGTGTAACATGAACTGCATGCAAAAACATCAGCATACCCTGTGGTAATAATAAATGCTCCTGCTTATTATAAAATAACCAGGAATGCACACTTCCCCACTTCTGTATTGATAGACCTTGGAACACGTCAACTGCAACCTGGGTCGACTGTGGAGAGGTGGACTTTCTACATCTTACATCTGATTAGCAACGCCATTACAGTAACAGCAATATATGTTAGCAATCCCATATAATCATTCCAAATCGGCTGTATTAGCGAATATAATCCACCCTTTGAAATGTATTCTATCATGCACCTGCACCAACTTGACAGACCTCAGAACTGTTTGAGTAAAAAAAAATCAGAGCGTCTTCAACATGTGTCTTCTGTGGGCAGACTGGGGTATCTCTCACTGTGTGCAGTATCATACATATAGCTTTGAGGCAGATTACACACATCTTGGATGACTACCTGTGGCCAAAATGGGAATAAATTGCTGCATATGCATAAGTAATGTGGGATTCAATCCCAAACAGTTCAGACAACTGCAAAATGAAGCCAAAGAAAGCCGATGCGTTATTTCCAGATACTTTAATCAAGACTTTAACTTTTCCATGGATGCGTATCAACTTGTTGACTACCTGTGCCAGTTCATTCAAAACACCATCCATGGCAAGGAATGACTAGAATGAACCACACCAACGATCCCAGGCACACGCAAGCAGGGCCGAAACACGAAACCACAAAAACTAACAATGAAACCCAATTTAGGGTTAAACAAAGAATAAACCCAAACAGTTCAGACCACTGCAAAACGAAGCCAAAGAAAGCTGATGTGTTATTTCCAAATACTTTAATCAAGACTTTAACTTTTCCATGGATGCGTAGCAACTTGTTGACTACCTGTGCCAGTTAATTCAAAACACCATCCATGGCAAGGAATGACTAGAATGAACCACACCAACAATCCCAGGCACACGCAAGCAGGGCCGAAACACGAAACCACAAATACTAACAATGAAACCCAATTTAGGGTTAAACAAAGAATAAATCCCAAACAGTTCAGACCACTGCAAAACGAAGCCAAAGAAAGCCGATGCGTTATTTCCAAATACTTTAATCAAGACTTTAACTTTTCCATGGATGCGTATCAACTTGTTGACTACCTGTGCCAGTTCATTCAAAACACCATCCATAGCAAGGAATGACTAGAATGAACCACACCATTCTTTGTTTAACCCTAAATTGGGTTTCATTGTTAGTTAATGTGGGATTCAAGTTAACTGTTTCAGGGACCTCAATATACATTATGACATACATAGGACATGCTGCAGAGACAGATACTTCTCTCAAAGGCCACCTCTCTCTCTCTGCAGTAGGCTTCAAATCCGTGTCAAGCAGAGCACCTACATTACCCTGTTGAAGGACAGGCTGGATGACTTGCTGTGAAAACGTTATCTGACATAGATCACTGCTGCTTCACTCCTGGACATGGGTGGTCCTTGCTAGACAAAACTTTGCCATGCATTATATCTGACTTGTAATATTATGCTGTGATGTAACGGCTATGCTTCTAAACACCATCAGGTCAATACCCTAGTCCCAGCCTATGAACCTTGCAACCTATAGCAATGTACATGCAAAAAGGAACCTTATACTGCATTACCATTCTGATGAAATTTGTCTTCAGTGCTGACATACCATCCTGAGCTCTGAATCTGGTGAGTTGACTTTGGATGTGCAACCATACATTTGTACTAAACAATCCTTAAAATGAAAGTTTGATGTAGTAATGAGACACATTTAATTGTCTGAATTCACAATGCTTACAAAAGTATCCATTGTAATATTGAAAAATTAGCGTTTATATCACGCTATCAAAAGATGAAAATAGCGAACGCTATTTCATCGAACCTAAAATATCTAATCCACATAATATCGAACATTCAGAACAGAGAATTTTTTTCCCCAAGGAAAAAATTTGCTATTCCGAAACACATACACACAACATAAGCACACCTAAAAAACATCAATCCACACACATACACTTATAATCCTATAACTAACCCTACACTAAATTGTACATACACTACTGTCTATCCACTTACCTTAACCCAAACCCTAAACCTAAGGTCCATCACTATCGCACACTCACCTAACCCGCGCCCTAACCCTAACTCACTTAACCCGTCCCAACCCTAATTCACCTAACCCGCGCCCTAACCCTAACTCACCTAACCCATGCCCTAATCCTAACAACCACACATTCACAGACTTACCTGAACCTGACCCGTAAATTTCCACCACAGCGCTGAAAATAGCAAAGCCACAGAACCAGTCAACCAAATTATTTCCCTAGGAAAGAATTTGGTGTTTTTCAGCTTCACTATTTTTAGCATTCTCTCAAAACGGGTCAATATTAGAACACTCAAAGTTTAAAAACTTCGATGTTCTGATATAGACCCAAAAAATAATAATGTTAACAACTGTCTAAATGGTTATGTATAAGCTAAATAACAGATACAATTATTAGTTCAACAGCAGTAATGGAGGTCATAAAGTCATATTAATATAGAGTGTTGAGTTGCAGGAGGCCTAGGCTGACATAAAAGGCTGGCGACTGTGTGTGTAAGTAAGCAAGGGAAGCAGGCAAGATGGACCATGTACATTTTGCAAGTGTGTCTGTAGGTGCCCTCAATGTGACATTGGTGTGTTAGTGTTTGCATGAACACAGCCAAGCTCAGTGCTAGCCCAGTGTGCTAGCCTTATGTGTCTGTATGTCAGACAGCTGTAGAACAGACAGTTCACTGTCTCTTCCCCAAACACAAGAATTGGGTCTGCTAAGAGTTGCAATGGTATCTCCATGCCCAAGGTCAGATGCTGTGCTACTACCTGAAAGTGATCAATGTCTGCTGGATTTGCTCCCATCATGGGAACACCCAGGACCATGGCCCCATGACTTGCTACATCTGGATGTGTTCAGCACATTCTCTGTTGGAGCAGTGGATGTACTGCCTCTCTGGGAGCATGATTGGGCATGGCAACATTGGCTCTCACCAGTTGTAGTTATTGACCTATGCCGATGAGACTGACACTCCCCTCCCAGCAGATGTTCCATCACAGACAGTGTGTGTCCCATGACAGATACACTGCGAGCCCTCACAGATACATCCCATTCCAACGTGTCATTGAACCTATCCAGGGAATTAAAAACATGGTGGAAGCAACCACGGATGTCAAACTGTGCTGCATCTATAACCCTGAGTATTCTCCTGGAGTTCCATTGAGAACATGCCTGTGCCTCCATGATGGCCCTAAACATATGTCAAGTGGCACATGATGAGACACATGCAACAGGTTGAGGAGGGACAGCAGGCCTACTCCAAACACCCATATCAATCTATCTGTGTGACATCTTGCCAGCAATTTGGCTATGGCCAGTGTCAACAGCCACTGAGGCTGCAGTAGTAGCCAAACTTTCCTGGTCAATGTCGTCCAACTCCAACTGTCCAATATCTATGGCCTCAGTGGACTGGGTATACATAGGTGATAATGAGGGAGGTTGCTGGATGTCAGTCTCTGTGTCAGAATCAGCCTTTGCAGCCTCTGGCTGTGCCTCACTTTGACCACCATTATCATCAGCGTCTGGTGAGACAGACATCAGGTGGCATAGGAGACAAATAACCACTCCTATGTTCACCTGTGACGAAAGGAAGGAAATCAGGAATACATTAATACCTGCACTACAATGCCACAATATATGTTAAGCAATTTAGACTGCTGTCACTATTACAGACATTCATACCTCTCAACCTCTTAAGGCAAGGAATGTGGACAAAGCCATGAATAATGAGTGGATAAAGGCCCAAGAATAGGTATCATTATGGCATATTGTCCTTCCAAACCTAGAAAGGTGATAGAATAGCAGGTATTGCTTCACCATGACATTTATGAGTGGTATGCATTCTTCATGTGGGATGTCATTATTTTTTGTTTGCAATCTTTAATGACCTGTCAATAGTTTGCAAATCACTATAATCTTAAATACTGGCCAGAGGTATGAGTATCATATCTGGACATTCTGCAAATATCTGTACAGTTGGCAAGTATGCAGACAGTACAGCAATCCATACAACAGGCCTGAGATGACACTTTAGCAGATATGTTGAAATATTTCTACATTCCTGACATAAATGGATTTTGCTTACCAACAGCAGGAACCCTACTTCTGTAGATTCCTGATAGCCCTGCAAAAACTAAAGGGAGATGTAATGGCAACAGCACCACATTTCACAGTTAAGAGGGGGTAATACTTTCAATATTCTATATCTACAGTAACTGCAGTGCTAAGAAGAATGTGTCTGACAACCTCTAAATGACCTGAAAAGTGTAGCTAAGCAACCTGCCAAACATTAAAACTATATACACTATTACACAATTAATGCAACAGTATTCTACTGATAATCTTACAAAGCCTACCTGGAAGCTCCTCCTGAGAAGCAGGAGTGGCATTCATGGCCAGAACATACTGGCTGATGGACTGCTGGGAGCTTTCTTGAGTTGCAATATTTGCCAGATATTCCTCGGTGGCAATGAGGGGTTCATGTGCTGTAGGCCCACTACCAGTGACCTGATGATCATGTGCCACTTCAGTAGCATGCCTCCTTGCAGCATGAATCATGTCTGTGGCTCTGTGTTGCACATGATCATAGCTGTGATTTCACTGCCCAGTTGCATTTACATTTTGGACAAATTCATCGCACATGTCCATAGGTTGCAACATAATGGACCACCCCCTGGACATAAGGACTGCATGATGCTGCCTTAATGCTTCAATGATGAGGTAATTTTCTGCCTCTGAAAATGGGGGCCTATGCCAAGAGGTCATAATTGTTTTCTGAAAGATAAAATAATGATAACAGATATAAGGATCACATACATAGAAATAAACTGTGTACAGATAAGGCAGTACAGGAAGGCTATCAGTATTCATCACTTGATTACAATTTAAAGACTCAACAGTGGTCAACAAATAACACGGGGGCTACAAAACAAGGAGAGTAGCATGATGAACATGTCCTTGTTTGTGCCATAACAGGTACATATGTTCACACACCCAACACAACAATCCATTGTAGTATGTGCTACAGCAGGGACTCACCCCCCAAAAAAAAAAACAACAAAAAACCCAATACAACAGGCTAAAGGGCAAGTGTGCTAAATAACAACAGTGTAAATTCAAAAGTCCTTTCAAAGGATCTATCCGTGAAACACCTGTGCATAATTATCACACAGCATTACACCTCTGGTCTACTCTACATCCTCTATACCTCACAACTGGCTGATAAACAAGGCCATGACATGACTACAGTTCTAGCAAATGCTTACTGATTTACTTCACATCATTCCTAAGTACATTCCAATATATGCATTATTTAGTCAACAAAATGGATACACACCTGATGATGTACAATACTCCTCTGTCAAAATATACTGTTCCAATAGAAATGTGTCTCTGATCTTGAATTCTGAAACAACTCTCATCCACACTGGTTTGTCTAGCTGCACATTTGCCTTTTTATAAAGGTGTTTGTGTCTTTCGGCTTTTCCCGGTTAGTGGTCGCCACAGCGGAACTCCGGTCCGCTAATGGTTGGCAGTAGATTTTTACATGCCGAGTTGCCGGCACTGATGCACAACCTTCAACGAAGGTACACCCATTCACGCACGTCTCCACACAGAAGACACTCTAGCTGAGAATCAAACATGATGACGTCTTACTGTGAGGCGACAATGCTACCGCAGCACCACCACCGCAGTACAAGTAATTGATTGAATCTCACCTAGTCTGCGACTCAGAGATGTTAACTGCAGCATGCACTGCTGAGCTGCATGCTATTCAACCAATCCCGTGAAGCTACTCAACAAAATATTAGGCATCAATGTACACACTATGCCCTTTCTTATATGTGCAGTGAGAAAATTGTGGAGTACAGATACAATGTAAGCACTGACAGATAGTTAGCGTCAGCATACAATTTACATACATTTGTTTGTGCTACAGGCTTAACCAAATACTGCAGCTGCTGCCAATAGCCATTGACAGAGAGGGTGAAGACTTTGCAGGCCAACAACACAGTAGAAGAACTGTAGGACCTCTTGCATGCTTGTGTCAGAGACAGAGCCAAACACAGGGAACCCATCCCAGTGGAGTATAAGGTATGTGTTAAAGTTAGTTAACACCAGTTCAGAGGAGAAAATCACAAGTATGCTACAATTGTAACATATACTCTCCAGTAATGTGTGCCATACATCGCAGTCATGTACACAAGAGAACAACACCTGGGGAACCGGGTAGGGTCGACATTAACCGTAAGGTCTACCACTTGAATAATTGCAATATGTGTGCTGGCAACCCTTGCAATTAGCATGACTTGCATATGTACCACTTTCCCCAACTGCACCAGATGTGTGCTATGTGGATATCTCCAAGGCTCACTTAAGTGTGGATGTATGCTCTGCACTAGACCCATGGCGTAGGAAACCCATCAGAGATACACACCTACAGACACACACACACACACACACACACACACACACACACACACACACACACACACACACACACACACACACACACACAGAAATGCCATAGTAACACACACAGTCCAACCAGTAATGCCATACAGCATGTTTTTCAGATACTGCACTAACAGTGCCATTGAGGGCACCATTATAATCCACTGACATGTCCCTCAGTGCTCATATTATGTGCTATGTTATCTGTGTTAATGTAGTGGAAACATCTGCAGCAGGATCATCAAGTGGATGGGGAACACATCCTTCTGACATTACCAAGATGACCACAGCCACAGGCCACTGATGACCTAGGGGATGGACCAGCAGCAGGTGTGGTTGTAGGCAGATATAGCCATGCTCAGTGAATCCTTGAGTTGGGTATGAGTAAACCATAGCACAGTGACTCAACACCTAAAACCATCCTCTGATAGCACTATACTTCTGCACTAGGGATGCATTACAGATGACAGTTCTCAGCCATACTAAATCATATGACACCCAGGATGCCAGATGTGTAGTGTAACCAAACCAACACAGTCTTGTTAATGCCATAGCAGATGCACATCTTTCCTCTCCCACCATCAAAGTGCCAGTCAAAGCTTGTTTGTAACATCCAACCTCTCTTTTCTTAGTTGGCAGCCGCATGTCATATTAGTACCAGTTAACAAACTTTGACATTATAAGTGCAATCATATTGAATGGTGTTCATACTGTATGTCCCAGACTACTGGACAGATAACTGATGAATGACCAAGAAACACAGACATGTAACATAGTACCATGTATTTGCAAGCAAGCATCATAATGGTGTGTGTAATCAGTTACTACAGTAATGTCAAAGTGAAAGATGTCACAAAATGTACAGGTAGCTTGTAATATTTTATTATGACTGAACATTATTTTTAGTTTGATTGTGCCCTGAACATCCCTCTCAACTGTACAAGTTTTTGCAGAATGTACAGATGTTGGGCAGATATATCTGGTCTGTTTCTCATACAATTGAGGTTGTCTGTCAAATCACTGGCAAATCATTGGGAACTGATGTCAGGGACTGATGGCACACATTTGAGTTTCAGACTTCATATCCTTCAGAACAGTCATGCTAATGCATAACCTGTTATTCTATCCACTTCCTAAGTATGTAAGAGCAATATTTATAGATCGTCCTTATTTATAGGCCTTGGTTCCCTCATTAATTGTGCTTTTGTCCAGCTTCCTTGCTCTAAGAGTTTGACAATTATAGTGCAGAATGCCTATTGCTGTTTGCTATAAAGGTATATGTGTGAAACACAGGATTAAGGCACCCAACCTGTGTTTAACATGTGCATCGGATGGTGAATTTGATTGTAGAACTATGTGGGGATATTTCCTGTGTAGTTACATATACTAGTAGTGTATGTGATACACTGATTTTGTGTTCTGCCTATTATCACTTGTTTATATCTCAATATTTGGAGTTTATGCATTGCTCCACGTCACACAAATCACATCAGCTATGCACAGCTGGTTTTCTTGCACAGCAACAGTGCACAAACTGTAGAATTGGACCACCCAGGTAGCAGACAGGAATCAGAAATTTAAAATAGACCCCTTAATGTCAGGCTGAATAGCACAAACCCACTAGGTGTCATTGCCCTATGTGTAACAGTGAGAAGCTCAGGATAAATATTAGTGTAGCAGATTTTCACGTAACTTTTCCTGTGGCTGTGGATGTTAAGTGTTCACATGGTTCTGAGTTCTGATACAAGGAATGTAACTTGTATTTTACCAAAGTGTTTTTGCATTACATTGCAATGTAATTCAACATAAACATGTATTACTTGATCCTTCTACTGGCAACAGATGTGAATGTAGGACTACCATGTATAAGGTCCATGTTTCTACTACAGCAGACATCTCTCTTTTTTTGGTGGTGTCCCATCTCACATTATAGTCACCCTGAGTTATAGCAGTTGCCTAGTATTTATCATATCCTAAGTATTTTACTGATACATGATACAGTAATATTGTCAGTTGTGTAATTATATGACAGTATCTGTATTAATGAACATCATTTTATCATCATTTTATTGTTTTCCATTGTGCAAATGCAGGAAATGTGTTTGCATGATGCTAAGCAGCGCACACCATTTTCAAATGTTTCAAGTCCAATAGTGTGTATTTTCAGTATGTGTCATAAATGGAAAGCTGGGAAAAGTCATTATACATTGGTGTTCATCTGCATTGGAAATGTCTGGTGTTCAGGGAGAGGTTCTGAGAGTTCGGTCTCAAAGGTGGGGTATTCAGGAGTCCAAAGTGTTTGTTGGACTCCTAGTGAATGATTATGGTCACTAGCTGTTGCAGGAATACTATCATGGATCAGATTACAAATCAGATGCATGGAATAGTTTGGCCCAGGATCTGTCCAGTGTTACCAGTTTCCCCCACTCTAGCGAATAGTGTAGGAATCACTACTGAGACCTCAGGCTGAGGAAGAGGGATACCCTCAACCTTTGGATCAAGGAATGCAGGAATGATGGCAACAGCTGTGAATGTAGGACTACCATGTATAAGGTCCATGTTTCTACTACAGCAGACATCTCTCTTTTTTCAGTGGTGTCCCATCTCACATTATAGTCACCCTGAGTTATATCAGTTGCCTAGTATTTATCATGAAAGAAGAAAAACAGATCACAACAGAATACCATTAAGAGCACCAATAATGAACATATGCAGCTGCTACCTCCTAAAAGCAGTGCCTGTAAGTGGTACTTACACATCTAGCAAGCAGCTATTCTTGAGATGCCAGTTCCAGAAAATGTCACATCTTTGCAATGTTTTCTTGGTAATGTCAACTATTTAGGAAAGTTCATCCCATACTTGAATGAGCTAGCAGCACCTTTATGTGAGTTGACATGCAAAAATGTAAACTGGTCCTGGTAATAACAGCAAAGAGCATTTGACATTTTGAAACATATAATTGCAATTCCACCACACTGAGACATTATGATGTTCCCAAACCTATAACTTTTTTGTGTGATGCTTCAAAGTATAGTCTTGGTGCAACATGTCTTCAGGATGGCATACCGATAGCATATGCATCCAGAACTTTAACTCAAACAGAGATAGATTATGCACAAATTGAGAAAGAACTTTTGGCAGTAGTGTTTGCATGTTTGCAGTTCAATGATTATATTTATGGCAGACCTATGCAAATAGAGACATATCACCAACCTCTAGTAACGATTTTGAAAAAGCCAATGTACATAGCCCCAGGATGCCTGCAACATGATGTTAACATTACAAAAGTACAATTTCAATCTTGTTTATACAAAGGCTAAATATTTATACCTTGCACATGCTTTGTCAGGAGCACTCAGACAAACAATAGAGCAACATGAAAATGAGAAAGCAGACTTTGAAGTCATGGAAGTCAGAAATGTTTTCATTGTCACATCTTGATGAGCTTAAAAATCTGACAGCCTCAGACCCAGTTCTCCAGAAGCTAAAAACTGTTATCAGTCAAGGATGGCCAACATGTTAAACCAGTCTACCACTTGACATACAGAAGTATTTTCCTTACCGAGACAAGCTTATGTTGGAAGATGGACTCATCATGAAAGGTCCAAAAGTGACAATTCCTACGGCATTACAACAGGAATACATCAAAATTTTGCATTGTGGTCACCCAAGTACTGATTCAACCAAAGGAAGGCCAAGAGGCATAGTATTTTGGCCTTCTATGTCAAAAGATAAAGAGAAGGAAACTCTAGCATGTTCAATTTGTAACAGCACTAAACAGCAGCAACAAAAAGAACCACTTCAGCTAAACCAGGTTCTTGAATTACCATGCTCGACGATTGCTACTCATATTTTCAAATGGAATGGTCAGCTTTACTTAGTGTTAGTAGACTCTTATTCAAATAGGTTTGAAATTGACCTTCTTCCTAACTTAACATCCAGCACTGTCATTACTAAGTTAAAGAGACACAAAGTCGTTTCTGACAATGGTGCACAGTTTACAAGTAAGCAGTTCAAGAAATTTGCTGAGTCTTGGGACTCTGTCCATGTTACCAACAGTCCTGAATATCCACAGTCCAATGGATTAGTTGAGCGTGCAGTTTAAAGTGCAAAATGTTTGTTAGAGAAATCCAAGAGTGATGGTACTGGTGTTTTTTTAACCTACTCAATCTCAGAAACATTCCTCGAGACAACTTACTTGGTTCACCTGCTCAGAGGTAAATGTACAGGCAGACAAAAACAACCTTACTGATCAGTAAAAACTTATTAGTACCTAACATGAAGAACAACAAAATTGTCAAGGCTCAACTTTTGAAGAAACGTCAGTCACAAAAGTTGTACTTTGATAAGTCCAGCAAGCTTCTCAGTCTACTGTGACAAGGTGAGACTATCAGATTACAAACATCGAAAGTATATGACTGAGTGGGTATTATTAAACATCTTTGTGGGGAACTGAGATCCTATATTGTACAGTCTGAAGGAATGGATTTTAGAAGGAATTGAAGACACATACTTCCACTGTCCGAACCAGTGTTGCAGCACATAGCCTGTAGCAAAGACTGTTTCTCAGAGTGATTCGACACTTGTTCAAGTTTCTGAGAACAGTGTATCTTTCCAAGTAACCCTGAAGTACTAGTTGAAAAGCAGGACTCCTCAGAGACTGTTCCTGTTGCAAAACCCAGTCATGATTTCTATATTACCAGATCGGGTAGAATTTCCAAATCTAACCCAAAATACACAGTGACTTGGACTTGAGTCTAATTTGTTATTAGTTATTTGATGTACTATCTAGTATATTAAATATCTTAGTCTCCTATTGCACGTCACATAAATTAAAGAGAGAGGAAGTAGATCATTGAAAGTATTGTACCTAGTCAGCCACTCTAGCTAGATAGTACACGCATATAAGTATGTGCAAGATCAGTGCCATTTTGTTTAGTCAGTCAGAGTGAATGCAGACATGAACAGAGTTGCGCATATGAGGGTGTTTGAAGTAATAAGTGAGCCAGTTAGCTTAAGTACATGTTCCAGTTACTGTTTCTGATGTGTTTATGTACAACAAATATCTTGAACCCATACACCACTTCATTGTCTCATTTGAACACATGAGACAATATACAGGTACCATCTAGCAACAGACATTACTGCATTGAATGCATACACAGCTGATGACACAGATTCATAAATATCACAATTTATAATCCTGATGTACACATACAAGTATTTGAAATGATAGCTACACCTGTATGTGAATACAGTACCATCTGAACCAAAAGAATATACCAACAATACATTTAATTGATAGTGCTACAGAGTCAGTTGAGTAGCAGGTGCATTTTTCACATTGTATAGATAACTGCACAATACAGTGCTGTTGCATACATCTGCTACTTAAGTAAACCAATAAGCAGTAGGGAAATACCAGTTATTCTATCCTGTTTCTAAGTTTGTAAGATCAATATTTACAACATGTCACTTTAGTGATGGCTGTGTGTCTCCCCATCATGTATGGCTTTGTCCAGATGTTTTGCTTTACCAATCTGACAGGTATGTTCCTAATATTTATATAATATTTTATCAACCTTGCTGACATACAACATCACACAAACATGCATTATTGAGAATATGTGACACTATTGATTGTCTAAAATACATCTGCTAATTAACTGCCTCTGTGGTTGGACAGGTTAATGCATTGTTGATGAAGTTAGATGTCACTGGGTTCAAAATAGGGTGTGTGCATAAATTGTACTAGTGTGCATGATACTTTTACAAACATTTGCTGTTCCTACTGCCACTTAATAATGCTTAGCAATGCTGAACATCGTGCACCATCATGCAATGATTCCTTAATTCACTCACTCCAGAGTAGCTCAGAAAATGCTGCCTGCTTACTTCCACCATAGGAACAACAGTGCAGCCTGAGCTCATTTTCAGAAAATCCATTTGTAATACCATACAGAAAACAAATGTTCATAACTCTTTAACCACAATAGCTACACTAAAAATGTAAAAGCAAAAGTTGTTCAGCAGACACTGATTTTTTCAATGGTGTAAACGTTGATAATGTGTTTCTAAATTATTATTAAATATTTCCCAAGGAATGTTGATGTTTTGCATATTTTTATCTTTTGGGTAAAACATATCACACTATCTTGGTGAACATACCATGTAGACCCATAGCATTTGTAATTAATTTGTTTGTATGAATGTCAGCTTTAAAATGATACCTTATCCATTACAGTGTGTTCGTCCTTTACTGAGATATTCACACAAATATGATTAATATTACATTTCTCATAATCTAGTGATTAAACAAAGCATAATATCTTATCACCTGTAACTGTATAACCCAGGACCATCTGCACTGCAGTCCAGTGCTCTACACATGTCACCACAGGATTTGTTTCTTGTAGTCTGTATTTTACCATGTATTGTTAATTCGATGGTATGCAAGTAGAAAAGCCCCGCTAACTGGGTTTGCGCAATACCCAACAGTGCTGAATAATAGCAACTGTAAGCATCCAGTTTCTATTTTTGGATGTCTGGGTCAAGTCTGATACATGGGTAGTCCCACTGCGCAAACAGCATAAGCATTACCAAATGCATCAGTGCTACACACACACATGGCATAAATTAAAAAAAATAATTAGGAGGAAAATCAAACTATATGCCTAGAACTAGTTTTGCCAGCCTTTCCATGGTTTTGGCTGATATTTTTGTGGTGTTCCTCATAGCATTTGTGGTTATAAATTAATAATTTGGGATGGACGACAATAACTACTGACATATGTTTTCAGTTAGGATTAAGAAGTTGGGAGGTATGGGGGTGGGACGTTGGAGCTCTCCCATACATGGATTAATTGTCTGTGTCGTTCTACAAAGTTTTGCAGCCAACACTACTGGGGCATGCTGCAAAACCTCATGTAGGCACGCTGAACAACATTGATATGCATTGTGCATTGCCAAGAGCACATTGTGGTCATGTACATGGATACACTCCGTGTACGGTCTCCACAGAGCCTACATGGAATTTATTGAATCCTGCATAGAATCTGATAGAGATAGAAGCCAAAAACAATGTCACAACAAGTGGAAGAGCAAAACAAAGGTGACAGGACTTATAAGACAAAGAAGACAGTTAGCCAGTTAATGTTGACAAACAGAAACCATCCCATGCTGAAGTAACAGGGCAAAACCGAAAGAAAGGCCAGGGAGACAATCTAGCATAGATAGAAAAAGTGCTTAAGGGATCAGTGTAGGACAAGGATAGACACAGAAACAGAAAATACCGGAAAAAACAACAATGACTTGGATTCAATAGATGAGTACTTTTGGTGAAAGGAAGGGCTTGAAAAAATTAAACCATGATAGTTCTCTTTCTAAGCAAATAGTAGAGAAGGCACAGAAAAGTATTAATCCTAGCTTTGTTACACATTAAGCAGACTGGCTAAAGTTTCAACATGTATCTCAGACAATGCTTATAAAATGTATGGGCAGGTTTTAGGGCATGACACACACACACACACACACACACACACACATATATATATATATATATATATATATATATATATATATATATATATATATATATATATATATATATATAAACTACACTAATTTTATGAGATGAGGCTGTTTCAGATGGATATCGAACTTTGGATATCCTCTTTACAACTGTGTAGTATATAATATGTAAGTACTTGTTTTATTTATGTTGTGAATATAGACTGGATGAAATATGACACTGCATTTTTGATGGACAGAATGATCAGCTAAGCAGGATTGTTTAATTATGTCAGTCTTAACACCCACTTATTTTTATAGTACTAACATTCTCAGCATGCTGAAGTCTTGATGTTCCCCTTATATTGTTAATGAATGTTAATAATTGTTTTAATACTTGTTTTTCTATTCTTGCAACTCCATTTTGTAAAATAATTCATATACATTGTGGGAAAATGCTTAACAGCTTATAATCCAGGTAATGGGGTAGCGACACTATGCCTCTTCATGTTTTGTTACCAATAAGCTATTTTTTCCACATTAAAACATGAAGTGCCACTATCTGCTTTCTTATAATGAAGGAGTGATGTTTGTAATAGTAAAGAATCTGCAAAAACAATATGAAACTAGGATTTGTTTCTTGTAGTCTGTATTTTACCATGTATTGTTAATTCGATGGTATGCAATGAATCAGAAGGTGTTTTTTCCCACTACCCTCCAACTAGTTATAGAAGTTTGTATAAACCAAGACAAAGGTAACAGAATATGTGGTCTGAAAGAACCTGGAGGTTGCAACTTAATACAGATACTCACTCTACTGCAAGACCACAATCAAGCACAGTATGTAAGAACCAAGAAGGAAGCAAGAGTGTGTGGGACTGTGTTAATTCTGAAAAAGAAGAATCTTACTCCCCAAACTGGCTGGATAAATGAAAATTAGGACACGCAGAATATCGTGAACTTGTGGATGAAAACGTAATTAATATCTGGTATTGGTCACAAATTGCTAAGATCATCCCATGGCAGGATATACAAATTTGGGAAGAGGCAGGCATTGACACCTGGAGACCAAAGTCATGCTAGACTATCATTTAAAATCTGTAGCTTTAGAGAACTAATAGAAAATGATCAAATACCAGATAACCAATGGCTAACAGATAGGAAACTTTGCACCATTTATTTTGATTTCTGTAGAAAGAATAAAGATAGAGGTGCCAGACTAGTGCCTTGGAAGAAATAGGGGACATGTCAGGAATGGAATGACTAGTCTGATATTTGAGGACTTGAACTCAAAAGGGAAGTCTACCATACTGAGATTACAGTATAACTGGGAAAGAGAAGAAGCCTTTCACTTAACAGACACACAATGTCAACAAACAATGTTGTGAAGACATACATTAAGACAATGGCAGTTTATTTGGGATCAGAATATGTGTGCCCATCAATGGTATCTCACTCCAACTATATTATATAAATGCATAAAGCATTAACAACAAAATGTTGGAGGTATAAACAAGGAGGAACTCCATTACCCATAGGCTCTGGAAATATGGTAGAGCACAGGTTAGATAGAGGCAAGGTCATCTCTTTGAAGATACTTTTAGTAAAACTATTCTATGAGTATGAATATGTCTGTGATTGGGAATAGGAGGAGAGGCTGTAGGTTGGACTGAAGATGATAATCAGCTGAGGTTGGCCCTTATTTATGTCCCAAAATCTATTCTAACAAGAGAATGGAAAACCAATTGTAATGCTAGAATCAAAGATTTGTTGCAGAAATGTATAAAACTACTGAAAGGGATGGATGTGGATATAAAAATGGATCCTCATAGTAAAATATAGAAAAAGCAATGGGTAAAGTTTTTTTTTTCTTTTGTACAAGACTGTATTAGGGGAGATTGTGGAAGGAATACCATTTCTCAAGGCATATCCCACTGTGTGCAAATCTAAGAGAATGAGAGGCCTATAGGGAAATCAGCTTCACTGGAAAACATGGTCTCCTGTAACATAATATAGCACACATAGGACATATCTGGGATTGTAAGCTTCTGAAATAATGCCATTTTATAGCTTTTAATATTAAATGGATAGAACCAACCCATCCCTCTGGTGTATGGAAAGATAATGTGGTGAACTTTTCAGAATGGGTTATATTGTCTATTATAAACAAGAAGATAATAACAGCTGTTCAGAATTGTTTAGCCGACCTTTGCTAAGATTGTACCCTGTCTTACAACAAGCAGAATATGACACATAGGTAGAACCTACTGACCTTATAAGGATATTAATGAGACAGAGTGAAGGAATATTCTCTTCATACATTTTACATTGTATCACTGCTACTGCTATCTATGTTACTATTACTTTTGGGTGCAGATTTAATAAAGCCTACGCAGTCTGCTAAAACTGTGTTGGCATCATGGTGCAATGTCCACATGGCAGATGTAAGTGGTGTGTAGAGCCGTGCAAACACAGTAGTATCATGGAATGTTAATTACAACATAAGCAGCTGAACTGTAGGCTAATCAACCAATTATAGATGGAGGAGCTATTCAACAACCTATAAAACAATCGTGTAGACTCAGTATAGGTTTTTCCTGTGAATTTCAAAACCCATCCATTGATTGGGTAAATTATACCTGTGCAAACACACCTGCCCAAAGTTTCTTGGATTTTGTTACCTCAAATACTTTGGAACAGATAGTTGGCACCCCCACAAGGGGCCTAAACATTCTAGACTTGGTACTCACGAACATGGTAGAATGTTGTGCCACCACAAGTGTGCGTCCCGCTCTGGTGAAGTCTAATCCTAAATCAGTCTCTTTCAAAGTAACAATAGCATCAGACCTCCCCCAGGAGAAATTAGGCTAAAACACTTCTCCAAAGCCAACTACAGCCTCTTACAAGAAGGCATTAATAGCTTCCAAGATCCTGTCCCCACTGACAGAAAGGGGGTCTACCTGATAACACTGACACGCCAAAACACTGACAACGAAATAACCGACATGACAAAACCGAAAGAAACCGAAAGTTCAGAAACACGAAACTTCACATGCCTGACAAACCACAATCCCGACAATCAACAAAACAAATACCTTTCCCGAAAAACACACACACAACACAAGCACACCAAAAACCTTACAAACCTACACTAAACCTTACATACACAACTATCTATGCACTAACCTTAACTCAAACCCTTACCTTAAGGTCCGTCAGTATCGCACACTTACCTTACCCACACCCTAACCCTAACTCACTTAACCCGCCCCTGACACTTAAGTCTGTCACTATCGCACACTTACCTTACCCACACCCTAACCCTAACTCACTTAATCTGCCCTTAACCCTCACGTCCGTCACTATCGCACACTTACCTGACCTGCACCCTACCCTAACGTCTGTCACTATCACACACTTACCTTACCCACACCATGACCCTAACGTCCATCCCTGTCGCACACTTACCTTAATATGTCGGTGTTATCAACATCGGGATTCTCAACTTTTGATCACCTCCATTGTCAATCTTCCGGTGTCGGTGTTCTCGTTATCGGCGTTGTGGACTTTTGGCGTTTTCAGGTAGACCCCAGAAAGGACACCTATACTGAGGTATGCACCAATGCATTGTGTAAACATCTGTTCAATTGTATTGACTCAGCCATTCCTGATAGGACCAAAACAAGAACCTCAAGAAAAAAACAAACCTGCCCGGTGGACATCCACTATAAACAGTTTATATAATAAGATGAAGAACTTGCTGTCTAAGAGCAAGAAGGAACAATTCCATAATGGAAGCATACCCTTCTCAGCTTCAACAAGCAAATAAGACATCTTGTAAAGTCCTCTAAAGCTAACTACAAATCTAGATTAGGATCCATAACTAAGGATGACCATAAGGCTACATCCAAAACCTTAAAGGAAAAGCCCAGATTTTTGCTGAAATGGTAGTGAATGGTATATATACTGAACCAGTGGAAATAGCCAAACTGCTAGAGGACAGGTTCAGTGAAAACTTCTCCCCTTGTCCCCATCACATATACCCCAAAACATTCCTACCACCTATTCTCTACCTACTCTCTCTAAAGAGCAGGTCTTAGCCACTCTCTCCAAGGCCAAAACAACGGCCTCTATCCCAGGCTGCATTTTCAATGGTTTAAAACAGGGGTTAGCAACACCATTAGGTAGTCTTTTCAACCACAGTCTAAGCACTGGTTTTGTCTCTGCTGAATGAAAAAACGCTACCATCAACCCTTGCACAAGGTGGGTGCATCCACCGACCCTGGGAACTATAGACCCATTAGCCTAACCAGCCATGGACCTTATCAACAAGGATATAGGAGACCTTCAAGCACTTGACCTAACCCAGTTTGGTTTTGCTAAAGGGAGATCCTGCCTGTTGAACCTGGTGGACTGCTTTGAGACTGTCACCAAAGCCCTAGACAAAGGCAAATCTGTATATATGGCCAACCTAGACTTGGCTAAGGCCTTTGACACAATCCCCCACTCAGGCCTCATTGACAAACTCACCCAGCTGGGGATCAACCCATATACTCTAAGGTGGGTTGCTAACTGGCTTACCAACAGAACACATATAGTCAAAATAGGGGACTCCACCTCCACCAGCAGACCTGTTACCAGTGGTGTTCCACAGGCATCAGTACTGGGGCCACTATTTATTTTATTTAACATTTGTTAACTGGGAAAGTCTGACTTGGAACAAAGCCAGTTTTCAGTGGAGGCCCAGAGAGAAATGCTCCAGATGCATGACTTTGTAACGTGGGAGGAAACTGGAGCACCTGGAGGAAACCCACACAAACACATGGAGGACATGCAGACTCCACACAGAAGGCACCCCAGCCAAGAATCAAACTGGAAAAACCTCTTGCTCTGAGGCGACAATGCTACTGCTGCATGATTGCACCATCCACTATTTTTTTAATATACTTCTCAGAAGTAAAGGCAAAAACAAAAGGTCTGTGGCTGACAAAGTTTGCTAATGACTGCAAACTGGGAGCAGTCATTGAGTCCCCAAATGGTGTCAACATTCTCCAAGAAGGACTTACTCAACCCAATGATTAGTGCCAAAGTCATGGTCTTAAACTCATTGCAAAAAATGCATTATTGTCCCCTTTGGCAGATTACCATATTAATAACAACACCTTAAGATCTAAATCAGTGGTGAGATATTTGGGCACACAGGTTTACTTTTGATCATCATGTCACCATGGTGACAAAGAAGGCATTCTACATTGATCACCTCATAAGTAAGGGCATAGCTTCCAGTTCAAAAGAGGTTATAAACCCCCTGTACTCTTCACTACTTATCAGGACAATAATAAAGTACAATGTTCCCTTTGGTATGAACCTAAGCAGACACATGCAGCAACTGGACAGACCTCAAAGATTCCTCACAAAGAAAATTCAGAGTCTTCAGCACATCTTATGTGGACAGACTGAAATCACTGTCACTATATTCTGTATTATATAGACTACTCGGAGGTGACCTGTGCCTTGCATATAGAGCAACCTCTGATCCTGCTTTAATGGAAATGATGCACATTTGTAAATCAAATGGTACATGATCCATTTCCTCTAGGGACCTTAACCTAGCATGTGACATCAACAGTACTTTCTGGAGACACAGCTATGTCTCCCAGA
Source organism: Protopterus annectens (assembly GCF_019279795.1). Lineage (NCBI taxonomy): Eukaryota > Metazoa > Chordata > Ceratodontiformes > Protopteridae > Protopterus > Protopterus annectens. Next base: position 230,238,841 of record NC_056730.1, on the reverse strand, counting down.
GGTTGCCTCTTCTCTGGAATAAACTTCCAATAAAGGATAAACAGAGTGCCTTGTTAAGCTTTTTTAGGTGTAACTTGGACGATTGGATGGGAAACAGCAAATTCAGTCCAGGGCTTCTGCCTGTGTCCCTCTTGGATAGGGGCAGTCAGTGCTGATTTAGATCTGCTTAAAACATAGACCATATATCTACACCCTTAAGGGAACAAGGGTTGAACTTAGCTGGGCTTGTAAGGGCCTAGAGCCATTAGCCTAGTAACTTCCTATGAACCTATAAATCTCCCAAGCCCCTGTTTACACTTATCAATGGTACCAGAATTTGTCAGAGATTTAGGATGCATAGCTAGGCTTAAAAAGACCCTTGTGGTCATTAGCCTAATAAACACCTATGAGCCTATGAACCTATGAATACAGACACAGAAGATACTGTATATGGAAATACTGTTATGGACTGCAGTTTCTGTTATACATATCTGTGTTTAGCAGGCACAAGTCTATGCTGCTTCTGCTGCAAAAACACCTCGGCCAAGAAGAAAAATGATATCTAGACCCTTGCTAAGTGACCACAGCTTGTGTGATGTGGAAATTGTAGAGTGCTACATGGTTGATAGAGTCACACTTCAGGAACTCTGCAACCTATGTTGTCCACAACTGACAGCAATGGCAAACCAAGGGGAACCAATACCTGTGGAGACTAAAGTATGTGCAGCACTTAGAATTTTAGCTACAGGAGCATTCCAAATGCCAACAGGAGTCATGCTGGGTATATCACAGGCATCAGTATCCAGGATCCTAAATCAATTCCTGAATGCTGTGCTACAATATGCCACTGATTACATACAATTTTCCCCATACACACATGAAAATACTAGGATGTCTACACAATTGGAAGAGCAAAACTGTTGAAACCCAACTGGTGATGTGGAAACACACAAATAGTACTTGGCTCTCCAACCCTCAAAACAACAGGAAAATTACAGTTTGAAAAATCCTAGGAATAACACATAATGCACTTGTTATGAATATTTTCTACACAATTTTCACACAATGTGTACACATGTATAACTCAAAAGTAAATGGTATATGATTGCTAGGCACTTCTCACTCTTCCCAGCTCTCCCCTGGTGATGACTATAGACCATCTTAGAAGCACTGTAACCCTGTATCATTGACAATATAGTACTTTACATTGCCATGGAACTGAGGGATGATAATTCAGCAAGCAAAGGATAGTACTATTGCTGAAACTGAATTATATCCTCAGGTCTTGGTGAGTACCTTCACAAGGTGGACCCTGTTTCTTCACAAAATCTCACCAAGATGACACTGATATATAGACTGTATTTTATATACCACAGATCATGTACAGAAGTAGGTGAAAAGTTAAAAAAAGATAGCTGGGTGCACAAGACCCAAGATGGTAGGTGCACTAGTGCCAGGACTAGAAAAAATGACAGTGTAGAATCCTCAAGATATGGAAACATACCTAGAATGGGGCCAGGCCAGGACCAGGGGGAGGATGGCCCCACTGTTGTAGAAGGAAGTAAAAGTCCACAAAAGTCATAAAAACTGATAGGCCAAGGAAGAGCCATAAAGACGATAAAGTGGGCTATTGATGATAGGAAGGAAATTATGTATTGTTACTATTATGCAAAAGATCAGAATTTCTAGACAGAAGATATATACAAAAAGATTAAGAGAGAAATTAGAGAAAAGAAAAATGGTTCCACAAGAAAAACTGTTAGTCGCTTCAAATAAAAAATAGTATTCATTAATACAACAGATTTGTGAAAAATATTATATAGACCAAGAAACTTTGATCTGTTTGGAAAAAGAAGCATCTGAAGAAGTGAAAAAATATAAGCAACAAAACCTAGAGATCTTTGAAAAGTATAAAAAAGAAATATGGACATGGGAAAAAAAGAGATACGATATGGTGCAATATTTATGCAAAATCGAAAGCCAAATTAATGAATACAAAAAAGGTAGCCCCAAAGATATTTGAGGAGAAACACGGGCAAAGGCATCAAGATATGGACATTTCACAATAAAAAAATAATATCACAAAGAGGGAATGTAGAAAAGAAGATTAGTAAAGCAGAAGTTAAAAAATAGAAGTTGAAATTATGGAATGCCTGCAAAGTGAAGGATTTGGTGTAGAAGGTCTAACACAGGTTACATCACAGCATGATGGAATGAGTCCCCAAAGTGAGGAGAAACAATAAGATCAGGAGACATCTGAAAAAGAAATATGGACAGGGGAAAGAAAAACAGATTTAATATGTTGTAATATTTATGCAAAGGAGAAAGCAAACCTAATCAATACAAAAAGAGCAGCACCAAAGATATTTGAAGAGAAATACAGGCAATGCAATCCAGACATTTGCAGTTAAAAGCATTCTCTAGAGTCTGCTTGCTCCTTGATCTGTTTAAAACTTTCACTTAGTGGCTACAGCTAGGAGCTGTAATAGTTTCCCACCCACCCTCGCTATTATTGTGGTGTTCTTATACTTCGTGGCTTTGCAGTTGCCCGCCTATACTGTATATCTGATCTGTGACACTCCTCCCAGTCTAGTATCATAAGTTCACTCAATCTAATAGAGAACATTTGTGAAGGCCAACCCACTCATATTCTTAACCTTGAATTAACTTCTGTTCCAGCTTTCTCCATTTCCACTTTACTGAAAAAAAAAATTCTAAGCTTGTTTCCCCCCTTTCCTGTAACAAGTCTAGTCCAAATACAGATTTGCTGTGTGCAGGACTGTTTGTAAGCTCCTGAGTCCCCCCCCCCCCCGCTTAACTATGGTTAAACTATTCCTGGCACAATAAATTTTCCCTTGCAACTAGCCAGCTTTTTAGTTTTAGCACACAAATCTGTTTCACTGAGTTCAGCACTTGTTCAGAACTCATTGTAAGCACTAAATAAGCTACAAATTACTACCGCACTCAACTTTCCACACTTGTCTAGAGGAAAACAGTTTTTACTACTTAATAAATAAGCACCAATCCAGGCATGTCTAAAGGTCAGCTCCCGGTGTTTTCTCCTGTCTACCTGATGAATCTGGGCATCTTGGGGCAATGCAGCAATTGCCTCATGTACACAGACAACCCTCTCCTCCTACCACCCAACACTACAACCTGTGAGAGATGCACTTATATAGCCAAAATGGAAGCAAAGCTCTCTTCACTGAAGACTGGACTAGACAGTCAAAAGGAAAAGGTAAACACTTGAACCACACCACACTCATCACATAGTCCCTTAAAACCTACACCACCAAAACACACACATAGAAGCACAAAACACAAGCCTGCATTCACGGAGGCTCTCAATAAAAATCTTCCACCCCCAACACAACCCAAATGACACCTAGCCCACAAACTTAGTGTGCCACTCAACTAAAGTCCATAAGGCATAATGTACCCAACACTCTAGTGATAGGTAACTCTATATATAGTCAGGCACACTGATGTTCCACTCACCAGGCTAACCAAGGAGAAAGTTACTGTCAGATGCCTGTCAGGTGCCAGGATCTGCCACATAACACATGCACTCAGGTCACTCCACAACAAATACAAATATGACTCTGTCATTGTCCATGTTGGTGTGAATGACCTGAGACATACCTCCCTAGACTACATGAAAAGAGACATGGAAGAGCTCTCTGATCTTGTAGCCCAGGCAGGTATGACCCTAGCCCTAAGTAGCATCCTGCCATCACCCAGAATGATACCACAGTACAAGGACAAAATGACTGACTTCAACAATTGGCTAAGCTTCAGGTATCATTCTCAGGGAATCCAGTATCTGTCTGCCTGGGATGACATGATCGACAGACCATGATGCTTTGCTAGAGATGGCCTGCACCTGTTGCCCTTGGGATTCCGGATACTGGCAAAGGCTCTTGCCACCCCTATAGTGCTTTTTTTAGGCAAGGTTCAAATGACAAATTTACCACTGTAAAAGGTACAAGCAAGCAAAATCTGAAGGTAATGCTACTCAATGCTAGAAGTCTAAACCTCAAAATGCACTCACTCGAGGCACTCCTTAAAATGGAGAACATCAACATCTGTGCAGTGACAGAAACCTGGTTCAAAGCTCCAGAGAGCACCCCTGCATTACCAGACTATAATTCATACCACACCTTTCGGCCACCTAACCCGGACTGATACACTAAAGGCGGAGGCGTGTCCATATTCATTAAGGATATCCTTACCTCCAAGCTACTTGCTCAGCATAATGCATCTGAGATTATCCAAGTTCAACTAACTCTGGGCAAGACCGCAATCCAGATTGTAGCTTGCTACAGACCCCCCCACCATGCTCCAGGATTCCCACTCCTCTTTTCTTGATACACTGGAAAATATTAGGGTACAACCCAACACCATAATAATAGGTGATTTCAACTACCCCACCATTAACTGGTAAAACTACTCATGTACCAACTCTTTTGCTCAACGTTTTCTGGAATTTATCAATTCCAACACCTTGGATCAACTTATCCATACCACCCCAGAGGCAGCAATATCCTAGACCTGGTCATCACAAACATGGGCGACTAGTGTTCCACACCAGAGGTCAATTCCTCATTGGTCAGATCCGACCACAAGCTAATCACCTTAGACATCCAACTCCCACCCCCCATTAGGGAAACAACTGTAAAAAATTTCTCCAAAGCCAACTTCCCATATAAAATCCTCCAAAGCTAGTTATGAAAACAAAATCGCCACTGATTCTAAAGACAACCACAAAGCATTCTATAGCTATGTCAAGAATCTCAATGGCAACACTCAGATCTGCTCTGAGTTACAGTATAATGGCACTAAATATACAGAACCAACTGATATTGCCAACATCCTGTCAGATAGGTTCAGTGCTAACTTTACCTCCTCTCACCCCCTATAGGGCCCATCTCTACACCAGAAGAATGCAAAGTTCCTATAATCACTGCTGCACAGGCAAAAACCTCACTCTCCAAAGCCAAGAATACAGCATCCATGGGACCTGACAACATCCCAGGCTGCCTTCTACATGAACTACAGAATGAACTGACACCCCACCTAAGTACCATGTTCAGGCTTTGTGCCCATTGAATGGCACTCTGCAATGGTTATCCCACTCCACAAAGGGGGAGCCATGGCAGACCCCAGGAACTAACGCCCCATTAGCCTGACAAGCCTGGTCTGCAAGGCCATGGAACATATCATCATGGAACTCATAAACAAAGACATTGGAGATCTCCAAACTCTGGACCCCACACAGTTCCAGTTTGTAAAAGGCAGATCATGTCTCCTAAACCTGATAGACTTCTTTGAAGTAGTCACCAAAGCCATAGATGAGGGTAAGGTGGTTCACACAGCCTATCTAGATCTCGCCAAGGCGTTTGACACCATCCCCTACTCTGGAATTATAGATAAACTCACTAAACTAGGTATAAATCCCTATGTCACAAGATGGGTTGCCAACCGGCTTACTGACAAAACCCACAATGTGAAAGTAGCAGACTCCAAATCATACTTCAGACCAGTGAGAAGTGGAGTACCACAGGGTTCAGTCCTGGGTCCTCTCCTGTTTGGTATACAATTCTCTGAAGTACAGGCTAACACAGAAAGTCTTTGGCTAACTATGTTCGCAGAGGACTGCAAACTAGGAGCCATAATCGAAACTCCTAATGATGTGGACATCCTACAAAAGGTCCTCACTGAGACAGATGCCTGGTGTCAAAGCCATGGCCTCAAGCTCAATGCCAAAAAGTGCATTGTCATCCCTTTTGGTAAAAACTCTGTACCCATGAACTACCACATAGGCGGTAGTCTACTTAACACCGAAAGTGTGATAAGAGACCTTGGGACACAGGTGGACAGTAGTCTCTCCTTTGATAATCACATCGCCATGGTAGTCTTCTATGTGGCATGCCTCATCACAAAAGGTTTTGAATCCAGATAAAAAGAGGTCATTGTTCCCCTCTACTCATTACTCATTAGACCCATTATAGGGTACAATGCCCCTTTTGGTATGTACCTCACAGGATATCTGCAACAGCTGGAAAGGCCACAGAAATACCTCACAAAGAGGATTAATGGCCTCAAACAGATGCCCTATGCAGACTGTCTCAAAAAACTCCAGCTTTACTCCGTCGCATATCACCTACTCAGAGGCAATCTCTGCCTTACATACAAAGCTATGTCAAACCCAGAGCTGTTGGACATGCTCCACTTAAAGAAATCCCAATCCCTCCAAGCTAAACACTCTAGAGACCTAAACCTTGTCACCACAATAAACAGAACATGCTGGAGGGATAGATTCTTGTCCCAGAGACTTCCCATATTCTGAAACAGACTACCTATCTGTGTCAAAAAGAGCTCCTCGTTAGCACTCTTCAAGAAAAATCATGATGATTGGATAGGAAATAAGAAATTCACCCCAGGGATCACTTCTGTGGCTCTGCTTGACAGGGGCACAGGAAAATAATTTTCTTGGATGGTGAAAGCCAGGGTACCTTTTTGGTTAGGCTTGTATAGGCCTTAGGGCCAATAGCCTAGTACCTACCTATGAACATCTGAACATGGAAAACTTTACAATATAAAAAATAAGAAGACAAAGAGGAAAAGTATAAAAAAGATTAGTAATGGAGCTATTAAAGAAATAGAAACTGAGGTTATGGAATACCTGTGAAGTGAAGGATTCAATGTAGAAAATCTAACCCAGAAAGCACCACAACAAGATAGAGCAATAGGCCTCCAAATTAAGGAAAAATCACTGGAACAGGATGCAACTGTCCATTGCCATATGAAGATACTTTGGAGCCTTTCACCAGAAACCAGTATAAATGTTCACTTGAATCTGGACAGCAAGGGAAGGAACAGGAAACTGTGGCAACTCTGATGTAGTCAATGTTGAGGAGTGATAGACCAGTGAGTTCCCATATGACAGAGCAATGGATGACACAGGATGAATTTGAAGAGAATGTGCCACAGAAAGATGGTATTGAGCTTTCTATAGTATGCCCACAGAAAATGGAGAACAAAAATATGCTCTCAGTTTAGAAGAAAATGAGCTAAGAGAAGAGTTGCTTGATTTAATAGAGATAGATAGACAGATTCACTTTAGAAGCTCGAAATACTGAAATATCAAAATTTAGTATTTCGAGCCCATAAAGTGGAATCATAAGAACAGCGAAAGCTCAGAAGAGTGAAATTCAAAACCTCGAATAGCGTCAGTTTTGGATTTCGCATTTCTGAGTTTCTCTGTGGCTATGGATTCAGGTAAGTGTGTGTGTGTGTGTGTGTGTGTGTGTGTGTGTGTGTGTGTGTGTGTGTGTGTGTGTGTGTGTGTGTGTGTGTGTGTGTGTGTGTGTGTGTGTGTGTGTGTGTGTGTGTGTGTGTGTGTGAGTGTGTGTGTGTGTGTTAAGGGTTTTGGGTAGGAGCTGTGGTGTGTGTAAGTGTGTTTTGTTGCTGTGATGTGTGTGTGTGCAAGCAATGTAGCTTGTGTGGTGGTGTTTTGTGTGTGTCTGTATGTAGTGCGACCTTGGAGTGAGAATATTTAAGTAGGGGGATGTGGGGGCACAGCCCCCTACATGGGGGGTGCAAGGGGGCTTGCACCCCTTCTTTTATATAGTAGAGAGCTTGTGTTTGTATGTGGGGAGGATGGTGTGTGTGTGTGTGTGTGTGTGTGTGTGTGTGTGTGTGTGTGTGTGTGTGTGTGTGTGTGTGTGTGTGTGTGTGCAGTAGACGCGCAAAATTCAAAATCTCTGGTGTGCCAGATTTTGAATTTTGTGGTTCTGAGTTTTCGTGGTTTCAAAAATTCGACTTTGTAGCTTCAAAATACTGAATTTCGATATTTCAGTATTTCAAGGATATAAAGTGAATCCTAGATAGACATATTAAGATCAATGAAAGAAATAGACTGCAGAAGGTCAATAAACCCAAAAAGAAGTTTGATAAAACAAATGGACATGCTAATTAGGATTGCCCACAGAGAGCCATGTAATATAACAGAAGTAAACAGGATATATTACTATGCAGCTAAATTAATAACAGATAAAATTCTACCACAAGAGCACAGGGTAGTAAGGGAAAGAAGGGTAGAAATCAAATATCATCATGGAAGTATCGACTACTGTGGAACAAAAGATGCTAAATGGATAAGAGAAATAAAACAAAGAATAAGAAGGTCAAAGGTACAGAATATGAAATAGGATGAAGTAACAGCCAGAGAGATTAAAACAAAGTTAAGAAAAGCCCGCCTTTAATTAGAAAACCCTAGGCCCAAATGCAGTACCTATTTTCTGGTTAAAAGTATTAGCGTTTTTGTAAGATTTAGCCATCACTAAGAATTATTTATATGTGCACTCTGAAAAGACAACAACCTGGCTAACAATAGGAAAAACAATGTAAACGAGCCAAAAAGTGTACAAACTATATAACTAAAACCAAATAAATAATGGCGATGGATATAGAACGGCTTCTTTATTTACTGTTAAGTGCTTTTCATTTGTCTCAAATAGCAAACTTCATCAGACAACAAGCAGCAACTAAAACCTTCCTTCTTATATACTTAAAATGGCATGATTTCCTTTACAAACAGGAAGTGACATATTCAGTATTTTTTTAAACATATGAGTCATACAAAAACTTGTTGCTAAAATACTGATACAATATCTAATCATCTAAGCCAACATGCTTCATAAATGATTATATTGCAGACAATAATTCAAATAAATGAAAAGTGTTTAACAGTAAATAAAGAAACCGTTCTATATCCATCACCGTTATTTACTTTGTTTTTGTTCAAACAGGAAAAACAATGCTCCTACTTAAGAGTGAACTTGCAAGCTACCCTAAAAATTATAGACCAATAACTTGCTTTCCAATGACCTATAAACTATACACTGGAATTGATGCTGACAGTTTATAGTCATTTAGAATTAAACTCAATTATGGCAATAGAACAAAAGGGCTATAATAGAAAGCCATATGGACCAAAGGATCATTTGTTGTCAAATCAGGTCATAGTAGAGAATTGTAAAAAGGGGAAGAATCTATGTACTTCATGGATTGACTGTAAAAAAGCATTTGATGGTATCCCACATTCATAGAGAAAAGAGTGCTTAAAAATATATAAGAACACTAATAAATTACATCACAGCAGCTATGAAACTGTGGCAAACCACTTTGCAGTTAAGTAATGAAAAAGGCCAAATTACTATTCCAGGGATAAAAATCCAAAGGAGGATATTCCAAGGTGACTCCCTGTCACTGTTGCTCTTTTGTCTTGCCCTTAACCCATTAAGCTGTCTGCTTAACAGATTAGGTCATGGATATAATTTGGCTCCCAGAAAGCAACAAAGTATAAAGACTTCTCAACTTCTCTGTGTCAATTTAAAACTCTATAGCTCATCAGATGAGGAACAGAAAGCACAACTGCAAGTAGTCAAAACTTTTTCAGATGATATAACAATTTCATTTGGTCTGGATAAATGTCCAAAAGCAACATTTAAACCAGGAAAACTGCAGTACCAAGAAAACATCAGTTTGGGACAAGAATGTGATATAAAAGAACTTGAGCAAGAGGGAGTGTATAAATATTTGGGAATTGATGAAGGATCAATAATAAATCATGAACAAATGTGAGTAAAAATTTGTAAGGAATATTTTAGAAGATTTAAATTAATCCTGAAAACAGCGTTGACATCTAGGAACAAAATTCAAGCTATAAACTGATTTGCTCTTCCTGTCCTAACTTACAGTTATGGAGTGACTGACTGGCCCCAAAAGGTGTTGGATATATTACACAGGAAAACAAGAAGGATGCTTCATGCTCATCAAATGATTTATAAAAATCAGTGTATACCAAGATTATATATTCCCCATTCTGAAGGAGGTATAGGCCTACTTGAAATTGATTATATGTATAGATCTGCAATCATGGGACTGCATACATATCTGCTGACCTCACAAGACCCAAATATAGTGAACGTTTAGAAACATGAGGAGAATAAATCTAAGATGACTTCCCTTTTTGGTCTAGCAGAAGCATATTGGCATCAAGCGGGAATGGAAATCAAACCAGAAGTAGATAAAAATCAGGAAGCAACTGAATGTGCCAAAAGCATAAGAAAGAATATAAGGTGAAGGATCAGATAATAAGTCAAGAAATGCGGAAAATGCATTAATATAGTTGCAAGTATAGAAAACTCCTAGAAGAACCTCATGTTGATCAGGATTGAATGCAGGAAATGATTAAGGGGAGGCAAATTCAAACTATAAGATGAAACGTTAATATTGGTGGCCCAAGATAATGGGCTTCACACACGTTGGTTTACAAAGTCCATTGAACATGTGGGAGAAACATATAAATGTAAGTTTTATAAAACAGAATTGGAAACAGTGGCACACCTTGTTCCTGGTTGTGATATAGTAATGACAGAGGACTGTATAATGGAAGGCATAATAATGTGGCAAGACTTTTGCACTGAGGATTGTGCAAACATTATAATATTGAAGTTGCTGAAAAACACTAGAAACATGAGCCACAAAGTATCATAGAAAATGATGAAGTCTACATCACATGGGATCATCCATTACCAACAGTTCAAATGACAGATATGAGAAAACCAGATATAGTGGTCCAGGAAAAGAAGACAAAATTAGCATTGATCATTGGAATTGCTAGGCCCAGTGACTACAGTGTCTTCAGTGCAGAGAAACACAAAGTCATAAAATATCAGGATTTCCATGCAGAAATGAGAGCAATATGGAAGAAAGATACCAAGATAGTTGCAATAGTAGTAGGAGTAATAGGTCTTATAAAAAATAATCTACAGTCATATTTAGATATGTTACCAGTACACGCAACTTCATAAAATTGCAGATGGAGTCATTACTGGGCACACTGTGGGTGCCGCGAAGAACATTTTTGGCTAACAACAAAGATTGGACCAATACTAATTTCATGATCTTTAATTGTACTTTGACTTAAGAATGGGATCCATTCCCATCATGGTATTAGAAACCTAAAAGACTTGGAGAAATTAAAAAGGGAGAAACCATGGAATACGAAAATACTGTAAGGTAACCAGTTTTAACAATAACATTTGTAATGACAGTTAATGAGGCTGTGTATCTGTGAAAGTCAATGCATGGCCAAAATGCCTATACCAAGAGTGAAGTATAAGAAGTGCGTACAGATAACATTTTAATCTGCTAATGCATATAAATAACAGTTCTCATCACAACATGTGAACAAATCTAGCATGTACCTGAAAAATACAAGCATACTTTGGCAACATCAGAAGCCTTCTGTGCAGATAAATCTAAAGCAGTGCCAATCATCTGTGTTCTACAAATACATAAGTCCTCTCACCTTTAAGTTCCCTAGCTACACCATTACCTTGTTATGATATAGACTCATGCCTCTGAGCACAGTGAATATGCAAATGAGTTGTGAACTCATTAGAATTGCTGAATGACAAACTTTTGGCCTCATATAGCAAATGTAAACATGGTGTAGACAGTACCTTATTGTTTGTTGCTAATGGATTGCAACAGTTAATGGTTAGTGGGAGGGAAAAGTAATACACAACAATTTAGATTCCCTTACCTGCAGTGGGTGTATCAGCTAGGATACACTTACAAAGTGTAAAAGTAATTGTATCAAGGTTTTAAATGGAAGTGACTAGCACACATTTCTCATTTTCTGTTCACTAATATCCAGACCCCCCTGCCTCTGTTGATAACTGCACATTATCATCATTTAATATTGTCATACATTTTAAGAACAATGATACAAAATTTATTTTATTTTATTTATTTATTTTATATTTGTTTACTGGGGAGGTCTGACTGGACAGACCTGTCTGTTTTTTGTGGAGGCCCAGGGAGAAAAAACTGCAGAACAATTGCTAACATTCTATACATAAGATATTTACATCAGTATAGTGGCTTAGACATACATTTATAAAATATAGCAGATAATTACATATGATTGCATACGATATTTACATAATCTGTCCCAGAGACTTCCCATACTCTGGAACAAACTACCTATCTATATCAAGTAAAGCTCCTCATTAGGACTCTTCAAGAAAAATCTTGATGATTGGATGGGGAATAGGAAATTCATCTGGGGGATCACCTCTGTGGCTCTGTTCAACATTGACATTGTTTGTTACTAATACAAGTTGCAGTAATCCTTATTGTGCGTAATTACCTGTTTTGGGAAAAAAAAGATCGGATTGCTGTGAGACCTGGTTCTTAAAACCACGACTACAGAAAATTTATGTTGAGTAATAGAAGATTGTTAGCAATAATTTTGTCATATGCCATAAAAACACATCTTGGTAGAAGACAGTTTTGGGGGAATTAGGAAAGTGTCATTAAGAAGTCATGCCTTTTTTTTTTTTTTTGCAGTTTGTGTATTACATTTTAAAAATATGTAGTGTTGGAGAAAGAGCGTGGGATGTTTTGAGCAGTGGGAGAGTGCAGAGTGGGGATGTTTGTGTTGTTGAGCAGTGGGAGAGTACAGAACGGGGGGGGCTGTGTAGTAATCTGTTGGGAGATGCAATTCTAGTTAGATCTCTACTTTTCTGCTTGTTTTTTTGTTCTTTCATTATTAAATTCTTACATTGTAGACAAGGACTTAAGTGCACTTGTAAAAGAAAACAACCCATATCAAAAGTTTTTCATTTCCATGCATTGTACATAGATTTTTTTATAACAATTGTCATTCAGTCCGATATGACACAAAAGCAGAGTATTGTATTAAGTTAGATGTATATACGGAAAACAAAGTTTGAATGCTGATATTGTGTTAAAGTCTGAAACCACTGTAGTGTTTCATGCATATGAGTGCAACAATTAGGTGTGAAATATAAATATATAGGTAGGTGTCAGTCATTCCCTATTGCAATATTACCATCTTACCATATTTTTTAATGATGCATAGGCAATTTATACTTCAAGGGCAACAGGCACTGAATTTGTAGATGAAATACCTAAATGTGAAGTTGTTTGCCAGTAGCAACCTTTTTTATTAGTTACAGATCTCTTTAATGCAGAATTATCTGCATGATTTTTTTTACTTTCGTATAGATTGTGCTTATTGAGTAATATTTTTGGATTGTAATGACAAAAGTTTTAGTGGCCTTTTATGGTTGAAATTTTCTGAAGTGGGTAGTTTGTCATTATTGGTTCATATATTTTGTTTCATTACTTAGTAGAAGAATGTTCAGAACTACAAATTTCAAACACCATTCTACCAAATGGTGCTGTATTATACAAGGAATGTAATTTAATAAATCAGGAAGGTGAATCAAAGAACACATGTGCATGGCCCTATATTTTGAAAACGGCTCAAAGGTAAATGTAATCCTCCACTGGCTAAATGTATTTTCTTTTAATGTGGGTTTTCATGTCGTTTCAATGAATGTGAGTTTCAAGGGCAAAGAGGTTTACAGCTCATGCTAAGTCTGTTTTCATTGTGAGACTGTATTGTTTGTTTAGCAAATGGCTGTCAGTGTTTGTGTTATTTTATTTCAATATCTGTAATCATTGTATAAGTAAATAAGAAAACAGGTTCTTTGTGTCTTTATTTAAAATATCCATGATAATTCTTTCTATGGCCTTCCATACAAGACTAATCAGACTTATGGTCTGTAGTTATCCAGGTCATTTGAAGGACAAACCTTGTGCTGAGGACTTACTGTTGCAGTCCTCCATTCACTAAGCAAGAAACCCGTTAGGAGGCTAATGCTGAATAGTGATTTTAGAGCGTTTGATAGCTCATATTTCATGCCTTCCAAGAGGTATCCCAGGATACTATCAGGGCCCATTGAGGTAGTATTCTTTGCCTTGGAGAGTGCATTGAAGACTTGTTTGCTAATGATAGCCAGAAGAGTTATGGTCGAGGGTATCTCCTGAGAAGTATTGAGGAGAAGAATGTAAGGTTTACTATTCCAAAAGGCTTAGTATGAGTGTAGGCCATAGGGGTGAATAGCCATTGCCATGTGACCCATGCGGATGGAAGGGAGGTAGTTGTGGCTCGTAGCTTGGGTATTACCTAGGGAGGGCACTATATTTTGTACCTACAGACCACAACACTGTGGAGCATGTGCTGCCTAGAGCCTGCCAGTCCTTTAGTCAGCAGCACTGCTGGAGCTCTAATGAGCCACTACAAGGGTTAGGAGCTGCAAGGGGAAGAAGAGTAATCTGGGGGGGCAAACTGATTGATCTACCCTAGTGTAAATAGAAAGGTATTTTGTTTTTTGACTTAAGGAAGTACTTTTGGAATGAAATGTTCATGCTGCTTCTTCATGTAAGTAAGTACTACCCTGGCATAGACTTGCCAGTGATCTGTTCAGAGATCAGCAATGTGAAGGGGCATGGCTTGGCCAGCAGTGTTGATGTGGGTGTGGCTTGTTGAGGGGGCAGCAGTCTGGGAGATATGAGTACAAATTTGAAAATCCTGGCTACACCCCTGCTATGCATCATTAAAAAATATGGTAAGATGGTAATATTGCAATAGGGAATGACTGACATCTACCTATATATTTATATTTCACATCTAATTGTTGCACTCATATGCATGAAACACTACAGTGGTTTCAGACTTTAACACAATATCAGCATTCAAACTTTGTTTTTCCGTATATACATCTAACTTAATACAATACTCTGCTTTTGTGTCATATTGGACTGAATGACAATTGTTATAAAAAAACTATGTACAATGCATGGAAATTAAAAACTTTTGCTATGGGTTGTTTTCTTTTACAAGTGCACTTAAGTCCTTGTCTACAATTTAAGAATTTAATAATGAAAGAACAAAAAAACAAGCAGAAAAGTAGAGATCTAACTAGAATTGCATCTCCCAACAGATTATACACAGCCCCCCCCCCGTTCTGTACTCTCCCACTGCTCAACAGCACAAACATCCCCACTCTGTACTCTCCCACTGCTCAAAACATCCCACACTCTTTCTCCAACACTACATATTTTTACAAACTAATACACAAACTGCAAAAAAAAAAAAAAAAAGGCATGACTACTTAATGACACTTTCCTAATTCCTCCAAAACTGTCTTCTACCAAGATGTGTTTTTATGGCATATGACAAAATTATTGCTAACAATCTTCTATTACTCAACAAAAATTTTCTGTAGTCATGGTTTTAAGAACCATTTCTCACAGCAATCCAATCTTTTTTTCCCAAAACAGGTAATTATGCACAATAACGATTACTAGAACTCATCATAGTAACAAACAATGACATACCTCTAATTTTTCACTGAAATCTTCTGTGTATGAAACAAACCTACTGTCAGTGTCACACTTGTAAAATCAGGTACACTGTCTCACTTTAGATGGCTCTTCCTCCCAATAAACAGCATGTCTCATTCGGTCATACAAATAAACATCATAACGTCCTCCGTCTGTGCTCACTACCACATTTTCTGGATCAGGTTGGACAGAATTGAATGAATAAAGTATTTACACTAACAGCATGATGATATAGACACATAAAACACATGCACATGCGCACACATGCACACACACAATTTACTTACCTTCTCTCTCAACGGAACAACTGTTTTAAATTGCGCGCGAGATAAAAAGTTATTTGAAAAAAAGAATTACTCGCGAGAGTACTAAATAGTTTTAATGCTCTTTAGCATGCGTGCGACATGTGAATGGCTTTCCTTAAAGGAGAAGACACCACTTAAACGGTTTCACCTGGATCCTAGTGCCTGCCTTCTGCTACCCCTCCTCACAAACACTGTACTGAAGTGTGTACAGTGCGTACGCCTCTCGACGTCCCTGATTGGACCATGCTGTTGTTTATTTGGACATTTGAAATTTCTGGTGATGACAGTTTCTTCTGTTGTCTGATAGCTGTGGTATGGTAGAATACAACCTATGACACTATTAGTCACATAAACTCAAAATCAGCATTCTTCCAACCTACAGTGCTGATTTAAAGCGTGCTATCAGGGATATTTGGTGAATTGTCAACATATAAGCAAACTTTGTTATAAAACACTTTAGTGGTAGACAATATTTTGAAATAAATATCTTCATGAGGGAGAACAAAGATTAAGACATACATTCCTCACCTAGGTAAACCACACCCTCACTGTTCACTTTCTTTACTCTCAGCTTTAGAGTATCTTTGATCTCATTCCATATAGCTATTATGTGACCATTCCACATTGCCTTAACTATATCCCATTCTGTATATTCTATTCCTCAATCATCCTCCTACATTTCCTTCCAATACTTAGGACAATATTTCTTATAACCATCAAATCCCCACAACTTCCATAAATTTAACCAGATTCCAGTGCCAATAACTCCCACCCTGTTCAAACCACTTCCAATGTCTGGCAACCATAGAATGGTATGAAATATGACATTCCTGTATATACCATTTCGTCTTCCATCAACAGCACTCTAAATCACATAGTCACTTTGCAATATCCAATATAAAATTGCATTCTCTTTTACCTCCCAACCTTCCAAATATATACCAGCTTCAAATCCTCCACCCCTTGCCATAACATTCTCTGACAATACTTTGTCAAAGTGTGAAACTCCACTACTCCAAAAAAAAAATCACTGTAGCCCCACATCTGTAACTCTCAACCTCTTATCGCAATAATTCTGGAGAAAGACAACAATTATGTAGGGACAAAGGTCCAAAATGAGAGACAGATTTTAAATATTTCTCTTATAAACTTAAAAAGTTGCTAGAGTAACAGATTTTACATTGGCATGCATTTTCTGAAGGGCATGAAGTCTGAAACTAAAATGACTGTCATTTAATGATTTCAACTGTCAATGATTTGCCAGAAAAATACAGATTATATGAGGAACAGACCAAACTATAAGGCAAATATGTGGAAATTCTATGAAAATCTGGACAGATGAAAGGTATGCCTGCATCTAATACAAATCTGAAATCCCCCCACATTTTCTCTACTAACTTTTTAACTTAATTCTATACTTCCTTCAAAAAATCAACTGGACATATAATTGAATTTAAGTACACTTTTATCTGCCCTTTTTCATATAGTACTGTATTTATTTTATTTATTTGTGTTTTTCACTGAATATTAACTCAACTGAAGTTGTGGCTGTCTCTCTAGAGTTAGTTCCCCACCCATCCTCTCTGTTCTTGTTTTGGTGTTAATGTTGGTGGCTTTGAAACAAATCTTGTAGATTTGTATTTGGATACTTCTTCTGGGCCCGATCTCATTTGCTCACTCAACTGAGTGCAGTGAGATCATATTCTGATAACAGGCACACCTATTGTGTACAAAGAGAGCATTTGGGAAGGACAACCCCTGTAGCCTTTTAATCCTGCTCTATTCCCTCCCTCAAAAAAAAAAAAAAAAAAAAAATATATATATATATATATATATATACACATATATTTTATTCAGCAGCTCTTACTGTAACTATCTTAGTTGCTCTTCTGCATGCTGTTATCTGTTCAGTCGCTCTTACTCTGCACTTATTACTGCTTGTTAGTTGCCTTCTAATTTACTGCCTTCTGCACTTGTTTGTTAGTCATTTGTTAATTTAAATGCATTTATTTGAATTGTATTTGCTGTAGTATTGCTACACACTTGGGTGTGCTGGCCTGCACTGCAATTTGAATTGTATTTACTGCTGTTTTAGCTGCTTTTCTATATTTAAAAAAATACAATTCTAAGCTTGTTTTCTGCCTTTCCTGTAACTAGTCAAGTCTAGATACAGACTTGCTGTATCAAGGACTGTTGGTAAGCTTCTGAGCCCCCCAAGCCTTTCTGTGTTGGAGCAGAGGTGTAGCTAGGATTTTCAAATTTGTACTCACAGCTCTCAAACTGCTACCCCCCTCCCCAGCCAAGCTACGGCCATTCTCGCAATTCACGGTTCGCTCTTTTAGTATCGATGAAGAGGCATTCGCTGTAATGCCTCTTCAGTAATATAATATAGATTCACTCAAACTCGGTTCCTTAAATTGAAAATGAACCTGAAAGTCAGTTCTGTGAAAAATGCAGCATGGTAGTTGGGGTAGAGGATTCATGCTTTTGTTTTCTGTAACTAAGGTACAGGTTTTGAGTTTGAGTAAATTACTAACCACCTGCTACCCCTAACTAGGGTGTTTCATTCACACATACACCCCACCTACCTCTTAGTGTAAGAAATATGGACAAAGCCTAAAATAAACAGGGACAGATATTAAATAATGCTCTCAGGAACTTAGAAAGTTGCTAGAATAACAGGATTTGTGCTAGTATGAGAAAATTGCTAGAATAACAGGATTTGTGCTAGTATGAATTTTTCTAAAGGACATGAAGTCTGAAACTCAAATGTGTGATTATTCAGCAACTTCAGCCTTCAATGATTTTCTAGAAAATCACAAAATTCATGAGGAACAGACAAAAAATATCGGGCAAAAATTTGGACATTCTGCAAAATTCGGACAGTTGAGAGGTATGCTACCTACCACACACACACACACACACACACACACACACACACACACACACACACACACACACACACACACACACACACACACACACACACACACACACACACCTCTCAATCTCTTATAGCAACAAACCCACAAATAAAACTGAGGCAAAGGCCCAAAAATAAAGACTTTTTTTTTAAAATATTGCCCTTACAAATTTAGAAAGATAATAGAATAGTAGTAGGTCTTGCATTAGTACAAATTTTCTGAAAGGTATTAAATCTGAAACTCAAATGTCTGCCATTATTTTCTAACTTCAGTCTTTAATGATTTGCCACTAATTTGCCAGAAAACTGCAATTTTATGAAAAATGGACCAAAATGTGATGCAAAAATATAAAATTGCCAGACAATACAGCTGGGAACCTGTCAAAGAAGGGACACCGTTTTAATATGAGCACTGTTAACTTGAGCAGCTGACAAAATTAGAGAATCTACATGCATTTCTGAAATAAAAGTAATGTATAACTCTGATCATTAGTTATTTATAATTGTAAAGCCTCCACGTTTTCTTCCAAAATTGCTATTTTGCAGAGGGATTATTAGGGGGGAGCAACATTTTGAGCCAAAATTGGGAACAGTTGAGAGGTTTGGATATTCCTAATTCTATAAAGCGATTTATTTGCACATACCTCTCAACCTCTTAATGCAGGAAATCTGGACAAAGCCAAATATATTGGGGAACATACAAATAGTACTAAAAATTGATCTTGTATAAACTTAAGACAGTTGATAGAATAACATGTCTTGCTTTAGCATGCATTTTTCTGAAGATTATGATGCCTGAAACAATGTCTGTCATTATTTAGTGACTTCATTTCTAAATGATTTGCCAGAAAAGTTTTATTTTGCATTTTACAGCATGAATACCAATAAATATCTGCTAAACAAAGCAATGCAGTCTCACAATGAAACTAGACTTAGCATTAAAACTTATCTGCCCTTGAAACTCACATTCATTGAAACAGCATTGAAACCCACATTCAAAGAAAATACATTTTGCCAGTGGCAGATAAAGATTAACTTTGTGCTGTTTTCAAATCATAGGCACCTTGCACATGGAACATACACGTGCTCTTTGTTACACCTTCCTGATTGTATTAAATTATATCCCTTGTACAATACAGTATAGTTGTTAGCATTTTAAATGTATTGTTTTGAACATTTTTTCCAGTAAACAATGAAACAAAGTGCATGCACCAATAATGACAGTCCATCATAAAAGTCTACTCAAACTTCTACAGTCCACCAGTATCAGTAAATATGCACAATCTCTGAACTAGTAAAAGCCATCTACACAATTCCACATTAAAGAAATCTGTAACTAATGGAGAGGTTTGCTGCTAGCAAACAACTTTATATTTCATTGTTTCATCTACAAATAAAGTGCCTGTTGCCCTTGAGGAATAAATTGCCTATGTTGCATAAAAAAAAGTGATATGCTAGTAATATTGCAATAGGGAATGGATGGCAAACTGATAACAGGTTCATAGTTACTACTAGATATCTTCATCAAAAAGGACTACAGTATCCACCCCCCTTTACAACACAGTACAGCATCAGCAATGCAACTACCTACTGTGGGAGAAGAACTCACAGCCTTTTGCATCAAAAGCAAGTACACTACCTGTTGTGCTTTTAACAATATAAGCAGACTCAGCATAAGCAGCACTAAACTTTAGTTCCCCTGCAGCTCTCAGCTCCTTGTAAAATGTACTCGACAGTCAGGTGTATCTCTGAACTTTGCAGCACAAGAAATCTGGATAAAGCCAACATTTATTGGGGGGGGGGACAAAAGCCCAAAACCAGGGATGCATTTTAAACATTGCTTGTATAATTTTGGAAAGTTGCTAGAATAAAATACTATATTACCACCATGCACATCTTGAACCCAGAACCATATGCATTACAGTCAGTGCAACATAACCACTATGCTAAATCAGCAGTTTGAAAAATAGGAAGACTGAAACTTAATGGCTATTAGATAGCTCTCAACCTCTTAGCACAAAAAACAGGACAAACAAAGGCAATAATGACGGAATACAAATTCAGTTCTCACTTCACACCTTAGCACAAAAAACCTGGACAAATGACAAAAATAATAATGGGGGAATACAACTTCAGTTCTCACTTCTCACCACAACTGGGGAATACAACTTCAATTCTCACCATAACTCACAACTGTTAGAAATAAAAATCTGAACAAAGTTCAGAAATAGTGGTGGGTAGGGACTTTAGGCTCTTCTTACCCTAAAGCAAAGGTACATGGTTTGAGCCTAAACACTTGTTGTGTTATATGGGGGCATTCACACACACACCTCTCCATAATTTCCTGATCTGTTTCCCACATAATCTCTTTACCTGATTGATCCATACTTTCCTGATCCATTTCCTGCTTGCACTCCCATCTGTTAAGAATTGCTCCATTCAAGCTAATTTCCCACTCACAGCCAGCCGAACATGACATCAGCTCCTGTTTGCCTTCACCACAACACCCAGCAAGCATCCTTAAAGAGCCAACACTTTTTTTTTTAGTTAAAAAGCTACCGCACCCAGCAAGCATCCTTAAAGAGCCAACGCTTTTTTTTTAGTTAAAAAGCTACCCCCCTTCCAAATAAGATGTACTGAAATCAGTACAGTGCGTATGCCTCCCGACGTCCCTGCATTGGAGGGAAGCCTTCTAGCTTATCAGTATGAGTGGTAAGCACTTGGTAGTCTGTCTATCATGGGAAGAGTGGGTTTTGGCCCTGAAATTGTAGTTCATTGGCTGTTTGGGCAGTTTTTCCATCTCTTTCTACTTTCTGGTTAAAAGCCCGTTTTGCATTTGGTCCCTACCTTTCCATTAACTAGTGTAGTCCAGATACAGATTTGCTGTATCCAGGACTGTTGGTAAGCTTCTGAGCCCCCCAAGCCCTTCTGTGTCGGAGAAAAGCCTTCTAACTTCTAACAGTGGGAGTGGTAAGCACTAGGTATCCTATCTACCACAGGAGGAGTGGTTTCTGGCCCAGAAATTATAGTTTATTGGCTGTTTGGGAAGCTTTTCCATCTCTTTCAACCTTCTGATTTATAAGCCTGTGTTTGCGCTTGATTCCTGCCTTTCCTGTTACTAATCTAATTCAGGTACAGATTTGCTGTATCCAAGACTCTATAAGCTTCTGAGCCCCCCCCCCCCACAAGCCTTTCTGTGTTGGAGGGAAGCCTTCTAGCATATCAGTGGGAGTGGTAAGCACTAGGTAGCCTGTCTACCACGAGAGGAGAGGTTCTTGGCCCAGAAATTGTAGTTTATTGACCATTTGGACAGTTTGTCTGTCTCTATTAATTTTCTGGTTTAAAAGATCACATCTGCACTAGTTTCCCATCTTTCCTGTAACTAATAACTGGGTAGCACTAGAAAGCCTTAAACTGATACAAGCCTTCTAGCTTAGAAGGGAGACATTGGAGTGATTAAGTATCAGTTTTCTGTACTTTCTTGCTGTACTTAACTGTTTTCTGCCTAAACGCGGATTTTCCAACATTTATTGTGATTTAAAAGCTTGTTTTTTCACATATTGTACTTATTTGACTGCCTGCACTTTTAAAAAGTTGTTTTTTGTTTAAATAATTTGTTTAACTGTTGTAGGCTACACACTAAAGTGTGATCACCTTTTCTGATCATTTGTAGTCATTTAAAGCTGTTTTAAGTGTGCTTTTTTACTGTTTTTGCCTTATCTTTTCAAAAGACAAAAAAAAAAAACAAAAAAAAAATCCTTGTTTCTTGCCTTTCTAAGCTAGTATAGTCCAGTTTTTAGACTAGTGCTGAATTCAGGGCTGTGATACTAGTTTCTGAGTTGCCCATACCTTACTTGGATAGAAGTAAGTTTCTCTGTTCACCTGTGAGAGAGGGGAGCTTTGAGCAACCTATCTGTCCCTGTAGGAGTTGTTCCAGCCCAGAAGTTAGTAGTGTATTGGCCATTTTGGGCTAATTTCTATCTCTTTCATTTTCCTACTATAAAAACCATGTTTGCATGGTTTTCTGCACCGGGCAGCACTGGTTAGCTACGGTTAAATTATTCCCAGCTCCACTAAGTCTCGTCTTCAGTTTTTCCCTTGAAACTAGTCTAACTCTCAACCTAAGCACTCAGAAAGCATCCTACAGCCCAGCACTTGCTCAGACCTAATAGCAAAGCACTAATATATCCTGACACTGATTGTCCAGCAGGGCAAGTCTCTTTATTCACCCCTTACCAACCAAGTGACTAAGCAGCTCACCCTTCTTTTCAGGCATGACCAAAGGGCAATTTCAGGTGTACTCTCCAGTCCAGCTGGTGAATCTGGGTATTCTGAAGCAATGTTACAACTGCCTCATGTACACAGACAACCCTCTCCTCCTATCACAAAACACTAACATATGCGAGAGATGCAGTTATACAACCAAATTGGAAGCTAAGCTGTCTTCACCCAAGACTGGAACAGACAGTCAAGAGGAGAAGGTTAACACTTGCATGACACCTCCATCCACACACAGACCTACTAAAACAGCACTGGCAAAAAATACACATAAATACACAAAATCATACTCGGAGGCTCTAAATAAAAACTTGCAAAAGCATCAGATACCTCCAAAGCAGACACCCAAACAACCTGCACCTCCCATCACAAACTAGACAACACATAAAACACAAAATCAGTGTGCCACACAATCACAGCCCTTAAGGCAAGATAACATACCTAACACACTAGTAATAGGTGACTCGATATTCAGGCACACTGACGTCCCACTCACTAGGCTGGACAAGCAGAAGGTTACTGTTAGCTGCCTCTCAGGAGCCAGAATCTGCCACATAACACAAGCACTCAGGTCACTCTAGAACAATTACAGATTTGACTCTGTCATTGTTCATGTTGGTGTAAATGACCTGAGACGTACCTCCCTGGACTACATGAAAAGAGACATGGAAGAGCTCTCTGATCATGTAGCCCAGGCCAGTATAACCCTGACCTTGAGTTACATTCTGCCCTCACCAAGAATGATACTTCAGTATAAAGAAAAAATGATCAATTTCAACAATTGGATAGGCTTCTGGTGTCATTCAAAGGGGATCCAGTGTCTGTCAGCCTGGGACGACATGCTCAACAAGCCACTTTTCTTCACAAAAGATGGCTTGAACCTGTCACCCCTAGGTTTTTGAATACTGGCCAAGGCTCTTGCTGCCCCCATAGTGCCTTTTTTAGGCAAGACTAAAAAGTCAAACCCACCTCCGTAAACAGCACAATTAACAAAAAACTGAGGGTTATGCCACTCAATGCCAGGAGATTAAATCTCAAAATGCACATGCTCGAAGCACTCCTCAGTATGGAGAACGTCGACATCTGTGCAGTAACTGAAACCTGGTTCAAGGCTCCAGAGAGCACCCCAGCACTCAGCAACAACTTATACCACACATTTCAGCCACAGAACACGGACCAAAACACAAAAAGAGGGGGTGTATCCATATTCATCAAGGATACCTACACCTCCAGATTAGTGGTGCAGCATGATACCTCTGAAATCATCTATGTGCAACTAACATCAGGCAAATCTGTAATGCACATTGTGGCCTGCTACAGATCTCCCTCCATGACCCAGAACCACCACTCAACCTTTCTGAAGACATTGGAAATCTGAAGCGCCTACCGAACACCCTGATATTGGGTAATTTCAATTACCCTACCATTCACTGGGAAAACTACTCGAGTACAAACGCCCAGGCCCAGCACTTCCTGGAATTCATCAACTCAAAAACCCTGGATCAGCTGGTAAACTCCCCTACCAGAGGTGAAAACATACTGGACCTGGTCATCACCAACATGGGCAAGAGGTGCTCCACACCGGAGGTCAACCCATCACTGGTTAGATCAGGCCATAAACTAATAACTCTGGATGTCCACACCCCCACCAACACCCCCAACTAAGGAAACCACAATAAAAAACTTTTCTAAAGCAAACTTCACCTTACTTAAGACAGAGGTGGTAAGTTTCACAGCCCCCACGCTAAAGGGTAATGCTACCCAAGATGCAGAAACCTTTACAAATGCACTCTTAACACTGCCCAAGATGCAGAAACCTTTACAAATGCACTCTATGAGCACCTACAAGGATGCATGGATCATGCCATCCCTAGCAAAACCAAGACTCACTCCTCTAAGAGAAGAAAACCAGTTTGGTGGACCCTTGCCTTAAACAGGCTATACAATAGAAGGAGGAAACTAGTTCAGAAAAAAAGCTAATCCCAAGAAGGAAAGCCAACCCTGATCAGTATCAGTAAGAAACTAAGGTCCCTCATGAAATCATCCAAGGCTAACTGCAAAGGAAAAATAGCCAAGGATTCATAAGATAATCACAAAGGCTTCTTTAGCTATGTTAAGAATCTAAGTGGCAACTCACAGATATGCACTGAACTATTGCAAAATAGCACAAAATATACTGAACCTACTGATATTGCCAACATCCTGGCAGATAGATTCAGTGCAAACTTCACCCCCCTCTCACCCCCAAAAGGGCCCAAAACAATACTGGAAAAGTGTAGTGTCCCAAAAATCACAGACACACAGGTGAAAAAAGCCCTTTCAAAAGCCAAAAACACAGCATCAATGGGACCAGATGGTGTCCCAGGCTGCATCTTGCATGACCTACAGAATGACCTAACCCCCCACTTAAACACGCTGTTCAACCTCAGCCTCTCCACAGGCTATGTGCCCATAGAATGGCGCACAGCAATGGTTATTCCTCTCCACAAGGGAGGGGCCACAACTGACCCTGGTAACTATCACCCCATAAGGCTGACTAGCCTGGTCTGCAAGGCTATGGAGCGCATAATCTTGGAACTCATTAACAAAGACATTGGGAACCTCCAAACACTTGATCCAACCCAGTTCGGCTTTGTTAAGGGCAGATCATGCATACTAAACCTGGTGGACTTCTTTGACATAGTCACCAAGGCCATAGACAAGGGAAAGGTGGTTCACACAGCCTACCTTGACCTCGCCAAGGCTTTCAGCACCATTCCCCACTCAGGTATTACAGAATAAATTCACCAGCCTGAACATAAACCCCTACGTCACGAGATGGGTTGCCATCTGGCTTATAGACAGAACTCACACGGTAAGAATAGTGGGCTCCAGGTCCAACTCTAAACCAGTCACAAGTGGTGTCCCACAAAGCTCCGTCTTGGGACCCCTACTGTTTGGCATATACTTCTCAGAAGTACAGGCAAACACAGGAGGACTATGGCTAACCAAGTTCGCCAATGACTGCAAACTGGGTGCCATAATTGACTCTCCGGCTGACACAGACATCCTCCAAAAGGGCCTTACTAAGACGGACACCTGGTGTCAAAGTCATGTCCTCAAGCTAAATGCCAAAAAATGCATAGTCATCCCATTTGGGAAAAACATATCACCCACGAATTACCACATAGGTGGCAGCCCCCTTAAAACAGAAGATGTAATTAGAGATCTGGGGGTCCAGGTAGATAGTAACCTCTCCTTTGACAATCATATTGCCGAAGTAGTTAGGAAATCCTTCTATGTGGCCCATCTAATTACTAAAGGGTTCGCATCTAGAAATAAAGAGGTTATAGTGCCCCTCTACTAGTCACTCATTAGACCCATCATAGAGTACAATGCCCCATTTGGGGTGTACCTCATAAGACACTTCCAACAGCTGGAAAGACCACAAAAGTACCTCACCAAGAGGATTACTGGCCTCAAACATATGTCCTATGCAGCCTGACTGAAAAAACTCCGGCTGTACTCAGTGGCATATCGCATACTCAGAGGTGATCTCTGCCTGACTTACAAAGCCATGTCCAACTCAGAATTGATGGACATGCTCCACCTAAAGAAATCCAAGTCACTGCGAGCCACACGCTCTAGTGAGCTAAACCTCACCACAACAATAAATAGAACATGCTGGAGGGATAGATTCCTGTCACAGAGACTCTCCATGGTTTGGAACAAAATTCCAAACTACATTAGGCAGAGCCCCTCACTAACACTCTTCAAGAGAAGTCTTGACGAGTGGATGGGTAACAGAAAATACACCCCTGGGATCACTTCATTGGCTCTGCTTGACAGAGGATCAGTTAATTAATCAATGGGGTGGTGAAAGCCGATACACTCTGGCTAGGCTTATAAATGCCCTCGGGCAGATAGCTTAGTACCTACCTATGAACCTATAGTACAATCCTTTTCCCACCCCACTTGCATCTCCTCATTACTCATCATAACCATTCATAGAGAAAGTGTACAAACCCTTTCTGAATTATCATTAATCAAAATAACATACCCTGTTTTACCTCCCTTCAAGTAAGTCAGTCCTAACCATTTTAACTCATTCTCTGCAACTCCCCCAGCTCCTTAATCTATGATTAGAGTTCTGGAATCATCATGCACAAAATCCACCCCTCAACAAATGAAGTATAAACTTCTTTGTTTTAACAGGGTTATGTAATCCTACATATTTTCCATATTGCCATTTAAGCCTCTTCCCATAGCCTCCTACATCTTGGAATCTCCTTGTACACTCCCTCAAGATAGATCACCATTAGCTGCTGGGTAAGCTCAAAACGTCTGCCTGCACTTTATCCTGGTAATGAATGTACCCCAGTCACTGATCACCAATGAGGCTAATATAGTAGCTGTCTTGACCTACCTCCCATGGCACCTAATCACCTTATAATATTACCGCACCATTCCCTCAGTACAAGTTCCCACTATTTCCAGTCAGTATATCTCACATTCTGCAGCAACCCCCTATCCATTTGTTACTCATTCACTATATAACTGGTCTTAATTATCCCATCAAACCATAAAACACTCATTCATCTGAAACTATCTTCTCCCTTTGCTAAAATCTATGCTATACTGGTCTATGCTATACTATACTGTACTATACTATTCTATATTATACTATATTATACAACGACCCCCCATTAATATTCAAAAACGTGCACGCTGATTGGTCAGTGTGCACATTGTAAATCCGAGTTATAGTAATGGAAAAAGGTCTGGTCGCCCAGACTTTTTCCATTACTGTAACTCTTTTTTTTTACAGCAACACTGTCTCGCTATGTTAAACGAGCCTAGCTATAACAATTCCCTGGATATTTCCTCCCACAATATTTACTTCCCTGGACCCCTGTCTAGCAGGGTGACTGACATGACTTTGTCTTTCGTAGACACCAAAAAACAGGTGTGGCAATGGGGGTGATATGTGCCCCCATTTTTGCAAATATTGTTATGTTATGTGGGGGCGTAAATATTTATTTAATTCTTCATTTGCTGATAAATGGATTCTTTATTTACGTTATATAGATGATTTGTTTTTTTTATGGACAGGTGATGAGACAGGAATTCAGGACTTTATATATTACATTAACAACACTACAGAGTTCCTGAAATTTACTCATGCATATTGTAGGAACAGCATTAACTATCTAGATGTCACTATCAGAAAGGAGACCAACTGTTTTGTTAAGTAATTTATTTAGAAAATCAACTTATAGTAACAGCCTACTGCACTACAATAGCAGTCACCCCTTGCATGTAAAGAAGAGTTTAGTTAAAGGGCAATTTATAAGAGTAGTCCGTATGGTTATGAAAGACAAAGATTTTTTGGCTCAATGTCATTTATTTATGGATATATTTTCATCTCAAGATTACCCGTTAGAAATTTTGGACAATTCATTTAATGAAGTAGGTACTAAAAGAGAAAAAGGTATTATAGTACCCATTCTTAATGATACCAAAAAACGTATTTTGGTAGACAGCCACTGCAGACAAGAAAAACAGACAGATCACAAGGACTATATTTGTTCTTTTGTTACTAGATTTAGTGTAGATCATCATTTTCTATCTTATATTTTAAACAAGAATTGATATATTTTTCAGGGCTTTGATGGAATTATGGAAAAATTTGGTTTTAAACCCAATATTGTATTTAGAAAAGGGTACACACTTAAACAACTTTTAGAATAGAAAGGACAGTGTACCACAAAAAAAAGGGCCACAGGAATGAAAAAAAATGTGGATTTTGCTCTCAATGTCCACTAGTCAAATTATTAAATAAGATCAAAATCAATAATTTTTATGTTAAAATAGCAGGAAAATTTACTTGTGACACTGTGGGAGGTGTTTATGCAGCTTTGTGTGAGGCCTGTTCTGGTTTTTATATTGACAAGACCAAGAGAAAGCTTAAAGAACAGATGTATGAGCACGCTAGAGACATCAAAAATAAAAACAAAAACATTGCATTATATAGACATATTGAGAATAATCCTTTACATTGTTTCAAATTTGTTGTTATTGAAAAAGTCCCACAGGACCACAGAGGAGGACCTTGGGAAGACTTGTCAGGCTTTAAAGAGCTATGTTAGCAGATCAGGTTAAATGCCTTATGATGGTTTATCTATAGTCAGTTTTTTAAAACTGCGCTCATACAGGATTTAGTTTTTTAATCACCATCGGACAGTTAGGCGCGAGTGCATATTTTAGTTTTTTTGCTGTTGTTATTTAATATGTTGCTGTTGTGTTTAAGTTTTAATACATAATATTTTTTGTTGTATTTCTTTAAGAGGGTTTCCGTTTTGCATGTTTTTAAATGTATCAGTTGGGCTTTTACTGGATTACTTTATCACATGACTCATTGAATGAAAGTATTTAAAACATATGTGGTCATTGATTCTAGTATTCTGAAGAAGTCTTTGTTATATTCTGATGAAAGCTCTAAAAATAAAGCTGCGTTTTTGCACTCTTTGATTTTTGCTGTTTATCAGTGCTTCTTGCAAGATTGGCGGTTCGTGTCTGGTATCAGTATTGTTCTCAGTTTTAGTTTGGGTTACTGGTTTGTAAAAGTGTATGGGATAGTCAAAGACACTTATGCGAATGCAGTAGTGCATTTGCATAAGTGTGTTTGACTATATGTACGGAGATCGCAGTACAGTGGGGATTGGAAATTCATCCATATCCCCACTATAGTTCGATCTCGGAGTTGGAATATATTAGTAGCAGGGGGTGTGGGGGTTTCAGGGGTGCTTGCGCCCCTGCAAAAATATGATATGTCATATAGGAGTTTGATTTACATCAGCTCCTACACAGCTGTCACATGATGTTTTCAGTGTCAATGTTGACTCAAATGTGACGATCATTTGGGTCGACATTGTGTAGGAGTGGAGAGTTGGGTTTTGGTATTTATTTTCATTATTGCGAACAGCAAATGTTTTGCTTTTCACAATAATGATAGTAAACCATATATATATATATATATATATATATATATATATATATATATATATAAAGAGAGAGATGTGTGTGTGTGTGTGTGTGTGTGTGTGTGTGTGTGTGTGTGTGTGTGTGTGTGTGTGTGTGTGTGTGTGTGTGTGTGTGTGTGCGCGCGTGTGTGTATAAGTAATTTGTCTTACTATTCATTAGGTTGACCCTACTATAGGGCTGTGAAAAAAAAACATATGCACAAGAAAGTGACTACACTTTTGTGCAATTCATGGAAGGACAACTTTTATTTTGTTTTCATTGGGGTATGTGTAAGTGTAGAATGGATAACAGTATAACAGTATTAGTCAATCCTAGTATTTCTTTTTTTTATATAATGCCATTTATGCCAGTACAGAATGAATGCTTACAATAAATAAGGGTTATGTGAATATGTAGGAGCGTGGAGAGTGGGAATATGCCCTTTCCCTGTTGTGCAGTTCTGAAATGGGTATACATAAGTAGCAGTAGATGCTGGGGGCGGGCTTGAAGTTCTTGTTTTTGACTTATTGTGTTTGCCATGTAGGTGGTGGTTTGATTCTTCTCTATTAGTGTAATTGTTGAGTTGTCATTCACTGTGTTCTCTTCACTTTGTTGATGCTTGCTGTTTTTATAAACTGACCATTCATGGTGTAATCAAATATATATCTATTGCTTTACATATACCCCCGGATTCATGAAACCTCCATGTAAGACTAAATTTGTCTTACTCGGAAACTGCAGTTGAACGGTCTGACGTCAGCGTGCCATGCATATTCACAAGGTCACGCTGACACCAGTCCAAGTCTAACACGGACTGTGCAGGGAGGCAGGGGGCGTGTCTGACTGCCGAGCAGTCCTAAGGTACACGCCCCTGCAAGTATCTGAATTGTGAAAAGTTAAAACACATGAGCGAGTCCGCTCAAATGTCAACACACCCAACACTACACTCCCTGACATTGTAAACCCCCAGTAGAGTTATAAAATGTAAAATAGAATTCTTGTTTTAATTCCCGATATAGCTGCTGTATTTGCGCGTGTTTGAGCGGGTGAGCACATAGCTTAGCTAGAGTCAGCAATGCCGACATTGTAGATAATAATACCAAATGTGTATGCAAATCAATCCAAATAGCAATAGCGTAGTGGTAGAGCTTACACACAAAGAGGAGGCATTCATGGTTTGAGTCCCACCACACCCCTCTCTAATTTATGTTTTAAATTAGCATATGAAATAATCCCTGACACATATATGACTAAAATATTAGTAAAAAGCATTGAAATGGCCTATGTATCAGTGAACAAAATGTAAATATAGAAATGTAAGAAGGATCTTGACATATAAATGCCCGTAGCTAAGCAGTGCTTTACCCAGTGCAATATATTTGCCCACAGCTAAGCAGCGCTTAACCCAGCACAATATATTTGCCCACAGCTAAGCAGCGCTTAACCCAGTGCAATATAGTTGCCCACAGCTAAGCAGAGCTTTACCCAGCGCAATATAGTTTCCCAGAGTTAAGCAGCGTTATACCCAGCGCAATAAGTTTGCGCGGAGCTGTGCACCACGCTAACAAGTGCACCATAGGGCAATGTGTATCAATGTCAGGCAACGTGGAGCAACATAGAGCAAAGCTGCTTAAACACAGCCACACCCCCTAGCCTGCCTGGACAGTATTAAAAAAAAAGCAATGACAAGTTTCGAACCCGGGACACCGTGCACCATAATCAAAGTACTGAACCACTAAGCCATGACAGATTAGGATAAACATCCACTGTTAACTTACATATACTTATAAATGGTATAATAACCATTGCTAAACAGGTCTGCAGTCAGCCGAGAATTTTCAAAAGCGGCCAATCACATAAAAGTACGGGAAATGCTGCATATTTAAGCCACATAGGCGGGAATACTCGCCATATCTGACTGTAGCTCACATCTGCAGTTAGAATGTCTGGTGTAGGAGAGGGTAGCCACTTTTGAGCACAATGCTGGGGCATCGAGGAGTCAAAGTACATGGTTTGGCTCCTCGTCCACCATCATGAGTCTCGACTCCTGCTGGGCCAGTTCCAAGGAATGGAGTATAAGGCAGAGGCTTGGAACTGGTTGGCTCATGACCTCACCAGTGCCACAGGCGTCCCAAGGACTGGTGAGCAGGTCCATCACCACCATGCAGACCTGTGGAGATGGAAGCAGGACCTACCAAACCAATGGATCCAGGAGGCCCATCATATGCACAATGCCCCACTACTGAGTAGGTAGCCATGGAATGCAGTATGTAAGACATGCTAAGATAGTCTATTAAATGGATAGGTATGTCTCACTATCCCTTCATTTACTTCACAGCTGCAGGTGTCCGTGCCGCAAACCAGCAAGCCTATGCAGATAGGCTGCTAAGGCTGTGCCACCAGGCAGGTTAGTAATTATTCTGCATATATTGTTATATAATATATGTTAGAAAGCATGAAAAAAGTGTTGTAGCCCAATAATACAGATATAAAATGTAACATAACATAAGTCAGAGAGCCAGGAATAATAAAGGTAAAATAAGTCTGGAATACTATCTTTGCATGTATTGTCAAATAAAATAAGTGAGCGAGCCTGAAAAAGAGTGGTGTAACCTATCAATAAAGGTATAATATGTCCTGAATAGGTCTCCCGTATGCACTGTAATATGAAATAAAGGAGAGAGCCTGTAGAAAAGAATGTTCAATGTAATTAATAAAGGTATAATACTTGGAGTGTGTCTGTGTCACTCACTTTGAAATATTGTTGTATCCTTGCATTAAATGAATTGTACTGTTGTATTAAGTGCTGTCAACCCACAGTTGTGCAGTCCCATATAAAGTGGATGAAGGAAGTGCTAGTAACTGTGAAGCATATAACATTTATTCCCTGAATAAATTCTCTGCATGCTCTGTTATATAACATAAGTCATACAGCCAGGAATATAGTGTAGTAACCCATTAATAAAGGTGAAATAAGTCTGGAATACTATCTCTGCATGTACTGTCATATAATAGAAGTGAGCAAGCCTGAAAAAGAGTGTTGTAACCTATCAATAAAGGTATAATATGTCCTGAATAGGTCTCCTGTATGCACTGTAATTACAAATGAAGGAGAGAGCCTGTAGAAAAGAGTGTTCAATGTAATTAATAAAGGTATAATACTTGGAGTGTGTCTGTGTCACTCACTTTGAAATGTTGTTGTACCCTTGCATTAAATAAATAGTACTGTTGTAATAAGTGCTGTCAACCCACAGTTGTGCAGTCCCATATAAAGTGGATGAAGGAAGTGCCAGTAGCTGTGAAGCATATAACAGTCCTCAACAGTTGGTAAATGGCTGGAATGCATAGGTTAATTTGGCACATGAGTAGCTTGTCAAGGTGTTCCCCAGAAATGTGAGTGTGCTACATGAAATGTAGGGTTCTGTAGAAATGTAACTGAAAATGTCACGTGAACACATCCAGATATGTAGATACTGAAATATAAATAAAATATATAACCATGTAGCAGTAACATCTGCATCTTGGGCAGTTAGTATGTCAGATATAGGTCAGGTATATAATGAACTAGCCAAACCCATTACACAATCTAATGCATGTTGCCTAGTGTAATAATACATGTAGGGGATATACACCTGCAGTCATAGGAATGTAGTGTAGAGTAAAAGTACTTATAAGATGTTAATGGAGGTTTCTTTTTCACCCTAATCTATGTGCATAAACAATGCAATTCCACACCTCAATGGGTATGTGTAATCTGAAAACATTTGTTGGGACATATGTCCTATTGTTCTATAAATATTTGCATTGACTTTGATGCATTTGCCCTGTTCAAACACCACAATCTTGGTGGCCTGTTGCCACCAATCATCCCTGCATGCCATTGTAATGTCCACTGTCGTTCAATATATGCATGTGTTATGCTTGCTGTTCAACTGTTGGAACCCTGGTGTGTTGGGTTAATGGGAATATTACTGCATGCTGTTACAACTAATCTGGAATGCTGTTGTCTATGTTGTAATTTAACACACCTAATCACAGAACATATGGGAAGGCCAGTCCCAGCGGACCCACCTCTCCCTCCTCAGCTGGTGATTGCACCTGGCACCAGCAGGTCTGGTGCCCTGTCCAGGCCACCCTCCTCCATTGGTCCTGTGCCACCTTCGGGTGGAAGCACTGCAGGGGATGGGGCTTGTCCCCCCTGCAAGCGTGGGTGGAGAAGTGCCACCTGTCACCCTCCGAATGGTCCGGGTTGTGGTGCGTAGAGAGATCAAGTGTTTAGTCGCTGATCCCCTATGCCAGCTCGAGACGAGAGTGGCGCATATCACAGGTGAGCCTGCCCCTCCTACGCAGCCCCCAGCACAGCCACCCTCGGGGCTGTGAAGGTGCAGTGGAGACTGCCCATGGGTGGGGATCTCAGTCCCACTGTTACCATCTGTGGGCTCATGGGCTTGCGATTTCCAAACATCCGTCCCCATCAATTGTGTTCACCCACACTATGTGTCATACTCCGCCCCTGTATGCGTCTTGTTTGTCTTGTCTGTTTACCTCCCCAACCTACCACCTCAAATATACCTACTTCTCTAACTCCCATTCGACGCTCACCTGAAAAAAAAATAAATAAAAAAAAGGGCAATCTGTTCCCACAAAAAAATTATGCCCGATACATAGCTGCTCATTTCGCACACTTGTCCGCTGGACATGTAAACAGATAATTAGAATTGGCAGTACAACATACTTTATTGTCCTCACCCCTCTCTCAGGGGTGGAAGGTTCCAAATTTCACGCCAAATTAGCAACATATGCACAGCTGTTGCTGGTAAAGAAATAGGCAGCTATGGACCTTCCGTACACCCGTCCTGCACATCCCGATCTGGTTTCCCCACTGTATTTCCCTCTTTGTGCCTCCTTTTTCACCACTTTCCTATCTCCCCATTTTCTTTTCTTTAAAAGAAATTAGCACAGGGGTTAGCGGGAGTAAGCACTTTTAAGCAGTAGTTAGTGGGTTTGAGCGAATGTGCGCATGTGTGCGCTAAGCTTAGCATCGCTAAGAATCACACAAACCTACACAAACCCACTTACAACTGCTTAAAAGTGCCTTAATCACTCTGTATGTCAGGGCCCTTGTTCTGCTCAGCAGCAAAATAAAACACCTCTGTCACTCTCCAACCCCAGACCTTGGACACACTAGACTGCATGAAGTACCACTAATCCACAGCAGATATGCGATAACCTGGTGCTGAAATAAATATATCATGCATTACAATGAATGAATGTAAAGAAAAAATAGGAAGGCCATAAAACAAAGCTTGTTCTGTGGATCTTTACCAGCATTGTTGTGAAATTTCATTACATGAGTGTGATGTGTACAGCAAGATGTTGCTGAAATATATATATAGCATGCACCAGAATGTGTGAATATAAAGAAAAGGTAGGAATGCCATAACACAAAACCTGTTCTGTGGAACTATACCAGCAGTTGTGGAATTGCATTACATGACTGTGATAACAGAACCAGACATTCTAGCAGTAAATACTGTTACAGCAGCACTTCACAACCCCCACACAGTTGAGTGTGTGAATAAATATTCACAGTATAGCAGTTCACAAACAGTTCATGTGCCAAATGAATACATCTCAATAACTACTTTTGTATGGCACTAAATTGTATAAGTAGAAAAGAAACTACATACTCCCATGTATCTTGTATTAGCATATGTAGGGGTGAGTACAATTCTACACTAACAACTGTGTAGTGGAAGTGGCAACATCCAGGTCTGAGTACAACAATAATATCACTGGCTACACCCCTAGCTTCAGATATAAGAACCATACCAACCTTCTGACTTACACAACAGTCTCCACAGCAAACAAGCATGGGCCCCACTCTGGAAAGCTGAAAGGGCTACGCCTACCTGACATAGCAATTTATAGCATTGGGTTGCTATGGCAGTGAGCACTGCAATTACCACACAGCAGGCTGCATGCAATTACCAAATGGTGGCCAGCAATTGGTGCAGAGGCCATCACATGCACATGTGCAGATACCTATAAAAGCAGGCTGTACTTGCTGGCCACACATGCAATCATCCCATTGCAGATGCTGAGAGAGAGAGAGAGAGAGAGACAGAAACAGAGAGAGAGAGAGACACACACCCCCACCCACACCAGTGTAAAAATAAATAAATAAATAAGAAATAAAATATAAAAAAATAAAATAAAAAAAATAATAAAGTCAAAGACACAGCAAACTGAAAACTACAAACACATACAAAAGAAAGGTATGTAACAGATGTGTATATACTGGCATGTAGTAGATGTATTTGAAGACTACCCTACATACTTTGAAACAGCAATATGTGGCAGCAATATGTATCTATGCACAGATGCCCTGCAAAACTACTGCCATGGACATATCAGTGTGTAGCTGTGTGCAGTGGGATATAACTGTGAAATATGTAGCTCAGCATTAAATGTCAGACATCTGAACCATGTTATCTGTGTTCTGAACAGTAGTGTGTACAATGTCTGTTTGGGGGGGTAGCGCATACAGCTATATAACCATGGATGTGACAGAGTAACAAATGCATGATAGTCATATCAACATGTAGCTTAGTATTGGCAACAGCTGTACCAGGCTAGTATGGTAATTAAGCCTTTTCTAGCTATATATACACCATCTAATATTA
This sequence comes from Protopterus annectens, assembly GCF_019279795.1. Taxonomy (NCBI): domain Eukaryota; kingdom Metazoa; phylum Chordata; order Ceratodontiformes; family Protopteridae; genus Protopterus; species Protopterus annectens. The sequence continues at coordinate 230,202,374 of NC_056730.1, read as the reverse complement.
CTGTGTGCTCACATGTGACACCTGTTCATGTTGCAGCAAGGCTCAGCAGGTCAGCTGTGAGGTCCATGGACTCACAACAGTGTGGACCTTGTGTGTGTATGGCACACACATATGGAGAGATCTGTCTGTGTCAGATATATTAGCATCAGTACATGTGCATAGAGCAAGGGACATACTGCAACTGTGAAGGGTGGACATACAAATGTTGTTGAAGGTTGTTATGTGCATACTCCAATGTAGGTTGTAGTGTGTGGCAAACAAGACAGCATACAGTGCTGGTATATGAAATGTGGTTAAACACTGTGGGTATGAATTGTCAGGTCTGCAGTGTTGCAGCCAGTGAGGCCTGCTAAAGCTACGTGTGCTAAGAACACCTTCAATGCATTCTGCACAACACTGTGAAATATAAGTACATAACAGTATACCTCGCAACCTTCACATAATGGATATTCCCACCATGAAAGGTGGACCGTATAAGTGCCTATATGGATATCAATATGTACACCAATGTATGTTTATATTTACGTGTGTAAATATATATTAAAAAAATATTTATATATATATATATATATATAGAGAGAGAGAGAGAGAGAGAGTGAAACAGGCTCATAATTACTGTGAGAGATGGCTGGTGACAAAGCCATGGACCCAAATTCAATGTTGAAACTGCATTGGCAACCCTTCTGGAAAAAGCTCCACATCCATGAACTACCACATAGGTGGTAGTCTACCTAACACTGAAAGTGTGATAAGAGATCATGGGACACAGGTGGACTGTAGTCTCCCCTTCAATAATCACAGTGACACACTAGTCATGTAATCTGTCTACCTGCCGCACCTCATCACAAAAGGTGTGTCATCCAGGGAAATATAGGTCAGTGTTCCCCTCAACTCATCACACATAAAGCCCATTATAGAGTATAATGCCCCATGTGGTATGTACCTCACAAGACATCCATACCAACTGGAAACGACAAAGACATACCTCACAAAGAGTAATGCCAGCCTCAAACAGATGCCCTATGCAGACCATCCCACAAACTCACAACTACATTGTGTCGCATACTGCCTACCCAGAGGTGATGTCTGCCTAACATACTAAGCTATGTAAAAACCAGAGCTGATGGACATGCTGCATGTAAACCGATCACAATCTCTATGTGCTGCATGCTCTAGAGACCCAAACCTTCTGACCACAATAAACAGCACATGCTGGAGGGATAGATTCCCATCTCAGAGACATCCCATACCTTGGAATAAACCAACTAGCCATAGCAAACAAAGCTCCTAATTAGCAGTCGTCATAATTAATCATGAAGATTGTATGGGAGATACTGATTACAACAAGGCATTCACCTCTGTGTCACTGCTTGACAGGGCCATGTGAAATACAATGACCTGTGTGTCAAAGGGCAGAGTAGTTTATGGCTAGGCTTCTATAGGCCCTAGGGCCAATAGCCTCATACCTACCTATGAAGTGATACACACCCACATGTACTTGTTCCAAGAATTGCTATGTGAGTTTGACTGAGTGTGATGGTGCATGTGTTGGTGAATGTGTCAGAGTTAGGTTTATGTGTGCTAGCTTAGTGGGAAACTGTTTCTGTCATGGTAGTATTTGTCCTAGCTGTGATCCCAGCAAAAGCTGTGTATAAAATTGCTAGGCTGAAAAAGCAGTATGCCATATGTTCTGACATAGTGCCTTGTTGTTGAATGTGGTGCCCATTGTAGGCCAAAGCAGTACATGCATGCTTATTGAGTGCTACTGCTGGTGAAACCAACCCCTGTATGAACTGTAGTACTACCTGAGGCTGTATGCCTAAACAGCACAGTATGGTCTACGTCCACATTGATTGGAGCCACTGTTCCGTGTGTTCCCTGTAGTCCTCATAGATTACATACCTCAGGCATATGGTCTCGTAACTACTGACACACAGTACTATAAGGTACACAGGTAAAGGTCAACTGTGTTGCCATACCTATGTATCTGGTATGTATGTCTGATGTGTGTATGCCTGTACCATGGCCTTGGTCATATGTGTGTTACACGATATAGGTGCATATCTAGCAACATGTATAGTGTAGTACAGCAGTATGCCACCTATATTCATGAATGAGCACATATGTTAGGCAGGGGTCTGCCATCAACAACTAGTGTGGTATACCAGTGATACTGTCACTGGACTGCACAATCATTGCAATGGATTACATTTTTCATGATGCATTAGCATGATATATACCTCCTGTGTCTGGGTTGTGCATTGTGTCACATACAGTGTGCCATGTACTGTTGTATAGTATTACATACTATTGTAAGTTTGTTGCTGTGCAAAACGTGATTAGATATATAGAGTGTGCCAGGCACTGTCAGCCAGTTGTGTGTTGAGTATTGACATGTGGTATTGAAAGTGTGTATCTTCTGACAGCCAATAGGTTGCTATATATGGTGGTTAAGTGATAACTGTACATTAGAAATATATATGTGCCTCATGACTTGCTCACACATATTGTTTCATTGTCTTCCAGGACTATGTCCCACCATCGTAATCCCGCCTATAGCACGGTGGAGGAGGATGCTATCACAGCAAGCCTGGTGCAGCAGTATACCCTGCTGTTCTCTAGAACCAGTCAGGACTAGCATGAGCGGACTGCACTGTGGCAAGAGCTTGTCCATCGGGGAAATGACATAGGCATGCATAACCGGACATATGAGCAGGTACGCCACCACTGCAGTGATTTAATTAGACATGTCCGGCAGCATGCATCTGATATCCACAGACAGCTGCTTGCCACAGGTGGGAGAGTAGCCATCCATCCCCCCTCACCAGAGTGGAGGAGCTGCTCCTGAGCCAGGTGGCTCCTGGCCAACAACAATCCCAACAACTAACATGTGTCATCATGGAGGCTGGAGTCACCCAGCAAGCTGACATGGAGCGTGCAGGTAACATGGCATAGCTGTAGACTACTGTTACCTCAATTGTTAGAGCATGCTTATGTGAGATGTGTACTTTGTAGTTAGACGATATGGTGCCTAGTGTTGTGCAATGGTAATAATTAGGAATACAATCTGTAGGCCTGTGACTGTCAACCATTGTACTACTGTACGATTGCAAACACACAGTAGCAATGCCACAGTTGTTGCCACTGACAAAGTGTCTCATATCCTTGTAGGTCCCACTGGTGTGACAGCAAGGCAGCTGACCCATGCTGGTGAGTGTGTTCTATCTTTAATACTGCTGATTAAATGTGCATGTCATAGGTGAGGTGTAGGCCATGTACACGTAACACACATATGCATAATGCATGCTGTGGATGTTTGCTGTGAGACTATGCACATCCCATTAATGTGGGTAGCTGCCTAAAACACATACAATACACAGAGCATTCCACAGAAATGTGTCAACACTGATGTGGACATTGGATAGGCAGAGTCGATACTCATGCACACAACATACACAACACTGTCATACACAGTACACATTAACATGCCACACATGGCGTATTCAGACGTCCACTGTAAGGTCACACTACAGTATCCCACACTTCATCCACACAGCACACATAATATACCTGAGGGGTAAATGCCTCACATGTGGCTGTGCAACACTCTTTGACACAGTACACATTCATGGTAGGCAATGCCCCCTATTGTGCACCTTACAAACCCATGTAACAACTGGCTGTGAAATGGTGAATGTAGCCATGGTACTGCAGTTCCGGTACAGCATGGTATGTGCTGGTCTGGCACACATTAATATCCTTGAGTGACCACATGATGCTGCATGATGATGGCACATGGTAGTACACCCCATCCAGTCACAGTGACCACAGTACTACACATAGCATGACCTCCTATGCACCTCAGTATTGTGTGTGCAAACATAGGCACCTATACATGGTATGCATAGCAATCACCATTTGTACAAAGTGACACATATATGTCTTGTCATGCTATTGAGTGCATAGGTCACATGACACACACTGTGTCTGTGTGATGTGTAATGTTGCAGTTGTGTTGTAGCATGCAATGTCACATCTGGCACTCGCATGTCCACAAAATGTCCTACACTCACCATAACCACTGTACAATGAGCATGTTGAGCAACAGTATTCCATCAGGTAAACATGCACCACTCATCCTGTGTGTATACATAGCATGCATGTGCTAATCCTGTGTCCACAGTTCTCTGCTGAACACACAAACACTCTAATCAGAAATGGCTATCCATGTGACACACAGTTACACATCCAGCCATGGTATGTATACCTGTGAGAGATGGTGCACAGAACATTGCAGAGCTTATAATACTTGCACAGCACTGTCGTGTCCATGTACACAGTGCGTTCCAGGGTGAGGCCAATCAATGAACAACAACACACATGCATCAAAAACATGTATAGTGTTATTGGCAAGGGCTGTCAACACACGCACTGCATGCTGTTGGGAAACACACGTCCTGCATGCTGACATGTGTGATATAACTGTTTGCCTTGTGATACTGTACCCCACCATCACCCACTATTGAGTATGTTCTGGATTGCTGGTGGTGTGTGTGTGTGTGTGTGTGTGTGTGTGTGTGTGTGTGTGTGTGTGTGTGTGTGTGTGTGTGTGTTTTAGTGATGAGTGCATTTGTGGGCATGTGTGCATGTGTGCATGTGTGCATATGTTCATGTGCGCATGTGTGCATGTGTGTATGTGATCATGTGTTCATGTGTGCATGTGTGCATGTGTTCATGTGTTTATGTGTGCGTTTGTGCGTGTGTTCATGTGTTCATGTGTGCATACGTGCATGTGTGCCTGTGTGCCTGTGTTCATGTGTGCATGTGTGCATGTGTGCATGTGTGCTAACATCCTGTACAGATGGTAAAGTGTGTTTCCTGTCTCCTTCTCACAGGTCCTGAGGTATTGTTGGATGAGTGCAGCAGGGAACCTGAAGTCACTGCCACAAATAGTGGACAATCCAAAAACCACCAACACAGGAGCCCAAAGGGTGAGATGCATGGAAGATTCCTTTATTCCATACACAATATACGTTCATTTAAATATTTATTGCTACCAAATATATAACTTTTAACATAAATATTTACTAGTACTAAATATACAAATTTAAACATAGTAATAATAATAATGAGAGTAGCAAAATTTGATTTATCATAAATATACTAAATATATAACTTGCTTTAAATAAGTAAACATTTTTCAAGTCAATAAATAACATACAAAATTTCATATCACAAATCCACTTTCCAAGTTCATGCCCCTGGGGTATAATGTGTGGTGTTCTAAAATCATTTTGTATTCTAATCTACATAATGCCCTCTTGAAATTATCTACGCAAATATGGGGTCTGGCCAACACACCAAATAAAAAACCATCCACATTCCCATTATGTACATTAATAAAATGGGAGGCTACTGGACTGTCCATATTTCCCCTTCTTATGTCCCTCAAATGTTCCAAAATGCGCACTTTGACCTTTCTCATAGTTTGCCCAATATACCATAAAGGTGTGCTGCAATTACATCTTAAGATGTATGCTACTCCTGATGATTGACAATCATATCTTTCAAATGCAAAATATCTTTTGCCATTAATTTTAAATCCATGCATGTTTTTCACTTTCATGCATACTGAACATCGACCACAACAAAGCATCCCTACATCCTTACAAGTAGAATTAATTAATTTTATATTTAACAATTCTTTCAAATTTGAATATCTACCATAATAGAATGTGATGTGTTTGGGAAATAGATGTCCTACATTTGGATCATCGCACACCACATGCCAACAGATATACCCCAGGGATTACCTCAGTGTCACTGCTCAACAGAGGCACAGCAAAATAATGGGTATAGTTCCCCATACCAAAGGGGTGGCGTAAGCCACAAAACTATGGGCTAGGCTTGTAAATGCCCTCGGGCAGATAGCCTAGTATGAACCTATGAACCTATGAACCTATAAAATTCTTTCATAATTTGTTCAACCACAGAAGAAAAATTTGAAAATCTAGATACAAAACATATTCTATCTTCTGCTGAACAATTTGGCATGTGGAAATGTTCTTTATGATATCTTCCCCCTCCAAAATTCCTGGTTCGATATAATCTGTCTTTAATATTTGATAATCTAATATTATCATAACCTCTAGATATTAATCTAATGACAATTTCTTCACAAACTCCTTCCCATAAATCAACCTCAGAAGTATTTTTTTAGAATTCTTTTGAATTCTCCCTCTGGTAAGGCCTTAATCAAATGAGATGGATGCATGCTGGTAGCATGCAAGAAATTATTTACTGCTAAAGGTTTCCTAAAAGGTTTAAATTGTACAGTATTCTCCTTCCCTATATAAAATTCCACATCCAAAAAGGAAATATTACACGGGGAGTATTGAGCAGTAAATTGTAACCCATGAGTGTTCGCATTCAAACATGCCATAAATTGTTCAAACATACATGTTTCACCCTTACAAACAAAAATGAGGTCATCAATAAAGCGTTTGAAAAAAACAACATGATTTACAAAAAAATCACACTGAAACATAAATTTCTTTTCAAATTCCCCCATATAAATAACAGCATATGTGGGTGCAAAAGCTGCACCCATCGCCATTCCTTTCTTTTGTAAGAAAAATTCCTTATTCCATACAAAATAGTTATGTGTGAGGCTAAATTCTAACAAACCTATTAAAAATGTAGTACGTGGTCCTTCTCCCATCATTCTTTGCATAGCTTCAAGACCCCAGTGTGCATTTTGGAACATTTGGGGGACATAAGAAGGGGAAACATGGACAGTCCAGTAGCCTCCCATTTTATTAATGTACATAATGGGAATGGATGGTTTTCTATTTAGTGTGTTGGCCAGACGCCATATTTGTGCAGATAATTTCAAGAGGGCATTATATAGATTAGAATACAAAATGATTTTAGAATAACACACATTATACCCCAGGGGTATGAACTTGGAAAGTGGATTTGTGATATGAAATTTTGTATGTTATTTATTATTTATTATTTTATTTCCAGTTTGATAACCGGGGAAGTCCACTGGGCCAAAAAAAGCTTGCCAGTGAGGCCCGGGAAAAAAAAAAAAGAAACAAAACATTACACACAAAAAAACAAAAGCACACTGTTAGTACTAATACTTTAAAACACAATCTCCAAACATGTTCAGCAATGGAAACTTTAATTTCAAACAAGAATGAGTGAAAGCAGTAATAAGAATAGAAAAAGATAAGTTAGGAAGTGAAATTAGAAAGGGAGGGAAAGAAAAGCAAATTAATGATAGAGTTTAAAAAGAAGAGCATGGAGAAATGGGAAGAAAAAAAATAAGCAAATAGAAATAAAAGGAATGTAGAAGAGGAAGAGGACAGAGTCAGGGAGACAACCTCAAAAAAACCAAAAGGAGTTAACCCAGAGAAAAGGCAGCAGTTAAGGTGAGAGTGAGCATAGCACTTGAAGAGGAGGGAGGAGTTTATGAAGGGAGGAAGGAGGAGATAATGAAGAAGAGAGGGGAGGGGGGGGGTGTGGGAGAGAGGGGATCCAGGTAGAGAACTAGTAGGATAATTACATTCTAGGTAAGAATTTGGAATGAGAATTTCCAATTTTGGAAGAGGTTAGAGAATGAAAGAGATTTAGTGGCTCTTAGAAGGGTGGATTTTTTGTGAGAAGGAAGGAAAGTAGGAGCTGGCCAGTAGTAGTAGGGGAAACCGTTTGGGTTTATATAAATTTTTGATTTTTTTGGGTAAGAGATTGGTGGTTGGGAGGATTGATTGTGGTGATTGTATGAAGATAAGGTATAAGATTATGCTAAGTACAGTAGGTTGTAATGTTAGCTTGTGTGTTGCAGAAAAAGTTAAAGAATTAGGTTGATTAGGGGTAAATTCCTGACCTAGGAGGCAGATGCAGTGGTGTGGTGTAGAGTGGAGAGAGTTAGTAATAAATTGGCAATTTTATAGTAGCAACTTTCGAGTTTTGCGGAGATAGAAGACTTGAAAAATGTTTACTTATTTAAAGCAAGTTATACATTTAGTATATTTATGATAAATCAAATTTTGCTACTCTCACTATTATTATTATGTTTAAATTTGTATATTTAGTACTAGTAAATATTTATGTTAAAAGTTATATATTTGGTAGCAATAAATATTTAAATGAACGTATATTGTGCATGGAATAAAGGAATCTTCCGTGCATCTCACCCTTTGGGCTCCTGTGTTGGTGGTTTTTGGATTGTAGTTTCTACAGTTTTGCTTGTTTTTTTCTACAAATAGTGGACATGATGATGCATGTGTTGTGTCACAGGCAGGTTTGACAGGGTACGTCCTTGGTCCGCCAATCGACAGTACACAGCTTTCCACCCCATCTATGCAGACATACATACTGCCAATACATCCCTCGACACCAATGGCCTTAGCTGAGGAACAGCATACAATAGGCATTGACCAGGATAGTGTGGTATCAATGCACATGCAACCCCACACAGCTGCCATGCCCAAATACTGGAATGGTACCACATAGACATATGTACAGGGGTTCTCGTGAAAGCACTGCTGGTCGTAATGCCCCTGGCAGACATGCCCCCACAGGTCTCACAACCTCAGGTATGTTCCGGGCTGCAATGCAGGCATAGGCACGTATGGAATGGTACACCAGGCAGGGACTTAGGGTGCAGAGGGCTCATAACACCACTATCAATGACAGTATCCGTGACCTTGCCGGTGCCATCCGTAATTACACTGAGGTCATTGATAGATGTTGGGGGAGACACTAGATGTCCTGCGCAATGTAATGTCCATGCACTAGGACTGTGCAGTACGGCTGAGACGTCGACGTGGATGTATGCCAGCAACATCATCAGCTGGCAGTCATCACAGATGGCACACAAGACCCAGCCGCTCCCGTAGTGGCAGTACCAGCCCCCGCAATGTTGGAGCTGGGCTGTCGATAGACCATCCTAGACAACCACGTGCACGTGGCTCTGGCCAGTCCCACCAGCAGAGACATGGGTCCAGTCAACATCCCTCTGCCTCTGATGATAGTACCCAGTCTGGCTTAGTACCTGATACTGTCCGTGTCACCCCTGCCAGGCACAGGTACTGTGTCCGTGGCCGGTGACAGTGATCTGTACAGCCTGGCAGGTACAGTCTGTGGCTGTCCCACAACCTCCTGTATTTGGCAGCCACAAGGGGGAACTGTGTACATGCAGACACACACACATAATCCAAACACCTAGGGCTAACACATACACACACACATCACATCAACACTGACCCATACTGTACTGTTGTCCTTCACACACACACACACACACACACACACACATACATGTCGGTTGGATGGGTCAGTGTCGGGCTCTGGCAAACCAATAACACACCCTGTGCATATGATGAAACTGTGCCACCTCCTGTCATCTGTGACAGTGATGCAGGAACAGGCTAACATGGTGCTGATGCACAGGGTGACCTAATAGCAGTGTAGCAATGTTAGCATGTTGTCAACAGTAAAGTGTAATGACATCCTTGTAGGTATATCTGAGCAGGCATGATGCATTAAAGCTATGATTATCAATGTAGTATTGTTTACACCAGTGTTAATTCCAAACATGGATTGTCCACCCATGTGCCACTTGGCTAATGTGTGTGGTACTGGCAACATGTGTTGGTGAGTGGACGGTACGTGTGTGATGTGTGCAGTACAGATTTGCAGGTGCACATTTGTGAACATGGTGGAGGTGCACTGTCTGCATGTACGTGCATGGTGGACACATGGGAAGGGTGACATGCCCTGTATTACACAGTGTTAACACTTCATATTTCCTGTTGGTGGCCAGTATGCATTTTACTACACATATGTTACAACTTGGGTACACGTGTGTATGACATGGTTTGCACTATGCTGTGGGTGATAGTGTTAATATCGGTCATTGGTTTGCATTCTGGTAGTGTACATAATCTCAACAGCCTGATTTTAACCAATCGTTAGATGATGTCTTGACAACTGACACACAGCTGTAGGATACACAGTAGCATTTGAATCCTTACGGTACTATACTATACTATACCAGTTACCAATGGTATTGACTGCCACACATTCCCGTGACCACTCCTGTAGGCATGTGGCCATCCTAGGTACTAGCAGACACACTAAGGATATGTTTGTCCACATCTGGTAATGCATACAGTGGCGTACAATACATTCTCCGGATTAGACACTTATCCTCCACAAGGGTAACATACAGACAGATACCTGTTGACCAACCCATGCTGTGAAGCTATGAGCCAACTATAGCATAGTCATCCACATTTACTATTCATAGTATCCTGACAGTACCACATTGGTAGTAGCCCACAACATGTAATAGGGGAACCGATGTGTTCATACAGCCACATGTGATGTCATCTGTTCTTTGATATTCACATTCCCAAAGGTATGCTGATGTCCCTCAGTGTATCACATAAGCAATAAGCGGTCTGTATGCATAGCCACAGAGTTGTTGTACACCTATTCTGAATGCCCATTATTGACAGACTGTGTTGTGTTTGAACATGTCTGTGATATTGCCCAGGCATGAACCCTCACTCACACTATTCTATAGAAAATGTCATGTGTGTGTGTGACACAGATGACTTAGGGCACAGATCACTACAGTGGCTGGCCTTGTCCCATACATACATATGTGACCTATGGTCTGAGAAGCAGCAGCACAAACTGTCAATGGTAACAGATGTATTAGTGTAGATAGCAGGCTTCACACCCGTGAAGTGATTGAGGTCACATGTACATATATGTCTTTGCCACACAGTTAACAACTGAAGTCACATGTACATATGTGTATTTGCCACACAGATACCTGACGTGTGCAATGCACATACTGTTGTTCTACTGATATGTCATACAGTAGTAAAAGCAAAACCCACAACACATTGATCAACAGTGTCACACACACAAACTCAGTAATTGCAGGATTCAAAACCCTACCTAACCATGTTATGATACTAGAGAGATACGCATTAACATGACGCGCTATATGCTTTACTTGGAGTTTTCCTTTCCACTGCTGTATTAGTGGGATACTGACATCATCAGATTTGCCAAAGAGGAATTTACCTCTCTTAATGTGTTTTGCCAGTCTCCAAAAAGGCCACTCCTCCCAAAGAAATCACACACACACATCCCCACACAGCAATTGCAGGATTCAAACCCTTACCTAACTATGTTATGATACTACAGAGATACACATTAACACGGCGCACTATATGTTTTTACTGGGAGTTTTCATTTCAACTGCTGTATTACTGGGATACTAACATCATCAGATTTGCCAAAGAGGAATTTACCTCTTTTAATGTGTTTTGCCAGTCTCCAAAAAGGCCACTCCTCTCAAAAAAATCACACACACGCATACACCCCCACACACACTCATAAATTGCAGGATTCAAACCCCTACCTAACTATGTTATGATATTAGGGAGATACACATTAACACAATGCACTATCTGCTTTACTAGGAGTTTTCATTTCCACTGCTGTATTTGTGGGATACTGCCATCATCAGACTTGCCAAAGAGGAATGTACCTCTTTTAATGTGTTTTGCCAGCCTCCAAAAAGGCCACTCTTCACAAAGGGAATAACACACACACATACACCCCCACATACTCAGCAATTGCAGGCTTCAAACCCCTACCTAACTATGTTATGATACTACAGAGATATGCATTAACACGATGTGCTATATACTTTAATGGGTGTTTAAATTTCGACTGCTGTATTTGTGGGATACTGACATCATCGGACTTGCCAAAGAGGAATGTACCACTTTTAATGTGTATTCCCAGTCTCCAAAAAGGCCACTCCTCTCAAAGGATACCACACACACACTCAGCAATTGCAAGATTCAAACCCCTACCTATGTTATGATACTAGAGGGATACGCATTAACACAACACGCTATATGCTTTATTGGGTGGTTTCTATTCTCTTGCTATATTTATAGGATGCTGACATCATCAGACTGGACATGGTAATGTGTGTGCACTTTGTTTTATGCAATCACAAGAATGAACCATGTGGGTCAGCAGGTGTTACCAGCTTGAACAGGACTCCACAATTCATAGCTTGTGTGATCTATCTGTGGACAAATTGCCATTCCTTCATATGACAATACATATTTATGCACAGATTGTGGAATTTGTGGATACAACATGTGTCTGGTAGGGTGATAAAGGGCTATTCAGAGTCTATGTGGGACGTGTGTAGCTTCTTTCAGTGATGTATGTCCTGGGTGGCTGCCTTGCAAACAGTCTAGCAGGTTTGGGAACCATGATCTTCCCATGAACATACCACAGTTGGTAGGGCTGTGTGTTTGTCGGCTTCCAATAGCTCTGTTTATGACTTCAATCATGATGGACTCCATGGACTTGCAGTTCAGACTTCATAGGCTTATAGGACTTTAGTTCCCATGGTCTGGTGTGCACCAACAATTGTGGGGTGTGCCATATGTTGCTGTAACACATTCAACAGTTTCACATGTGGGTGAGGCTCAACAGACTGTTCAGGTGCAGGGTCTGTTTGTTCTGTAGTTCACTTATGACACACATAGGGAAACAATGTAATCCAATTGATGCCATGTTTTCAGCTTTGGAAGGAGCTGTTTACCCATTCTACATGTGATATCTCCTGGTATGATGATAAGGCCTTTTGTCAGTGGGAGGTGGATATGTATGTATGGGCATGTCTGTCAGGATGTCAGCATTGTCAGTCAGGTACAGTTGGCCCTGACTCAGGACATATATGAGTGCACATTGCTATTTATGACATATCTGAATGAGGTGTCATGGTTCTGTCTGGACTCATTTGCAGATACTCTTTCCAAAACACTGACAAACATGAGCACTACATCCCTGTTCAAATCATTTACACACTTAACACCCTATTGATCCTTTGTGATCAGTCGACAGAGTATGTCATCATAATATCCTGGCATGTCCAAAGGTCGGTTTCATGTGTACTCACCAGTCCAGCTGGTGCATATTGGAATTTTGACGCAATGTTACAACTGCCTCATTTACACAGACAACCCTCTCCTCCTCCCAACAAACTCAGATATATGTGAGAGATGCAACTATATAGACAAACAGGAGGCTGAGCTCTTTTGACCCATGACTGGCACAGTCTATCAGGTGGTGAAGGTAACCACACACACCACAAATCCAGTCTCACATAGACCTATAGCGACAGCAAACAAAATACATTACCACACAAAAACATACTCAGAGGCTCTAAATAAACTCTGCCTAAGCAGCGGAGACTTCCAAAGCAGACACACAAACAACTACTACCCCACAACAATACCCACATATCACATAGTTCACAAAGTCAGTGTGCCACACAGTCACTGCCTTTAGGGCTAAAGAACACACCTAATACACTTGTCATAGGTGACTCTTATTGTCAGACACACTGATGTCCCACTCACCAGGCTGAACAAGGAGAAGGTCACTTTGAGCTGTCTGTCGGGTGCCAGGATCCGCCACATAACACATGCACTCAGGTCACTCCACAGCAAGTACAAATATGGCTCCATCATTGTCCATGCTGGTGTGAATAACCTCAGACATTCCTCCCTGGACTACAAGACAAGAGATATAGAGGATCTCTCTGATCATGTAGCCCAGGACAGTATGACCCTGACCTTGTGTAACATCTTACCCTCAACAAGAATGATGTCACAGTATACAGACAAACTGATCACTTTTAACAGTTGGCTAACATATTGGTGTCATTCAAAGGGGATCCAGTGTCTGTTAGCCTGGGATGACATGCTCGACATGCCATGTAGCTTCGCTATGGGCGGCTTGCACCTGTCACCCCTAGACTTTCGAATACTGGCTAAGGCTCTTGCTACCCCCATAGTGGCTTTTTTAAGCAAGGCTCATAAGACAAACCCACCTCCATAGACGTTATAAGGTAAAAGAAACTAAGGGTAATGCTGCTCAACACCAGATGTTTAACCCTCAAAATACATGCACCCAGGACTCTCCTCAGTATGGAGAATGTCAATATCTGTGCAGTAACAGACACCTGGTTCAGGCTGATGAAAGCACACCAGCACTACAAGGTTCTACTTCATACCATGCTTTTCGGACACAAGACTCAGACCGGCCAACATAAATAGTGGGAGTATACATATACATCACAGATACACACACCTCCAGGTTATTAGCACTGCACGAAGCATAGGAGACCATTCATGTACAACTAACAGTGGGCAAACCTGCCTTTCAGTTTGTAGCCTGCTACAGACCACCCTCCCAAACTCAGGTACCCCACTCAGTATTCCTGGGAGCACTGGAGAATATGTAGGTCTCTCCAAACACCATTATATTGGGTGACTGCAACTGCCCAAACATTGACTGGGAATACTACTCAAGCTCCAACACCCTCGCCCAACAGTTGCTAGAATATATTAACTCAAATGCCATGGCACACCTGGTCACCACACCCACAAGAGGGGAAAACATATTGGACCTGCTCATCACCAACATGGGGACTCTATGTTCCACACCAGAGGTATACCCCTAATTGGTAAGGTTAGACCATACATTTATCTCACTGGACATCCATATCCCAACCCCACCCCCATACTAGGTAATCTCTGTGAAGAACTTCTCAAAAGCAAATGTCACACTTCTACAAACCAAGGTGGTATACTTCAAAGACCCTGGGATAGTGGTAAATATGGCTCAGACCGCTGAATACTTTACGAACGCATTCTATGGACACCTACTTGAATGCATGGATCATGCTATCCCAAATAACAACATGACTCACTCCTCCAAAGGCAGGGGACCTGTCTGGTGGACCCCGGCCATTTATAAGCCATACAATGAAAGGGGGAGGCTACTACATGATAGAGCACAATCCCAACATGGGAAGGCATCTCTGATCAGTACTAGCAGAAAGCTACGATCACTCATGAATTCATCTAAGGCCCGCTGCTAATGGAAATCTGCACCAAACACTGAGGACAATCACAAGGCCTTCTTTAGTTATGTCGGGAACCTGGGCGGAAACTCCCAGATATGCTGTGAGTTACTGCATAATGACAAAACATACACTGAACCCACAGACATTGCTAACATCCTGGCAAACAGGTTCAGTGCAAATGTCTCCCCCCCATCCCCCCTAAATAGCAAATGTCCATCCCAACAGAGTGTAGCCTCCCTGACATCACAGATGAACAGGTGAGTGCTGCCCTCTCCAAAGCAGACATCACAGCATCAATGGGATCGGACGGTGTCCCAGCCTGCGTCTTACACGAGCTTCATGACTAACAGAACCCTCACATTAGGTCACTGTTCAATATCAGTGTCACTACAGGATATGTACCAAAGGAATGGCGTACAGCAACAGTGTTCCCACTCCACAGGGGTGGTGCCACAATGGACCCTGGACAATATCGACCTATAAGCCTAGCTAGCCTGGTCTGCAAAACTATGGAGCGCATCATCATGGAACTCATACACATAGATATAGGGAACCTACAGACACTGGATCCTACAAAATTCAGCTTTGTTGTGGGCAGATCTTGCCTCTTGAACCTGTTCAACTTCTTTAAACAGTTACCAGGTCCATAGACTTAGAGAAGGTTGTCCACACAGCCTACCTGGACCTCGCATAAACCTTCAACACAATACCCCACTCAGGCATTATACATAAGCTCACCAGCTTCGATATCGACACATATGTCACAAGATGGATTGCTAACTGGATCAGGGATAGCACCCACATAGTCAGTATTGCAGGTGCCATGTCTGACTATATACCAGTTACATGTGGCATCCCACAAGGCTCAGTCCTGGGACCTCTCTTGTTCAGTATATATTTCTCTGGCATACAGGCTAACACAGGAGGAATATGGCTGACCATGTTCGCAGATGACTGCAAACTGGGTGCCATAATCAACTCTCCAGCTGGCATCCTCAAAAAGGGTCTCACAGAGATGGATAACTGGTGCCAGAGCCATGGCCTACAGCTAAATGCCATTAGATGCATAGTCATCCCCTTTGGGAATAACAACATGCCCACACATTACC
Source organism: Protopterus annectens (assembly GCF_019279795.1). Lineage (NCBI taxonomy): Eukaryota > Metazoa > Chordata > Ceratodontiformes > Protopteridae > Protopterus > Protopterus annectens. The sequence goes on along the minus strand of NC_056730.1, from coordinate 230,186,273 downwards.
ACATAGGTGGTAATCCATTACGTACAGTAGGAGTTGTTATGGATTTGAGGACACAAGTAGTTAGTACTCTCACCTTTGACAATCACGTTGCCAAAGTGGTTAGACAGACCTTCTATATAGCCCACCTTGTCCCATAAGGTTTCACATCTAGATCAAGTGAGGTCATTGTCCCCCTATAGTCATCAGGCCCATGCTTGGATACAATGCCCCATTTGGGATGTACCTTACCAGACACCTGCAGCAACTGTAATGGCCACAGATTACCTCACCAAGTAGATCTAGGGACTCACACAGATGCCCTGCGCAGTTTGGCTAACGTAACTCCAGCTCTACTCAGTCACTTACCGCCTACTCGGATGCGATCTGTGCCTGTTGTTTAAAGCCATGTCCAACCCAGAATTAATGGACATGCTCCACCTCAGGATATCCAAATCCCTTAGAGCTACATGCTCCAGGGACATAAACCTCAGCACAGATGTTAATAGGACATGCTGGAGGGACAGATTCCTGTCCCAGAGGCTCCACCCACTCTAGAATGAGGTCCCAGTCCCGCATATGCAAAGCCCACCACTGACCACCTACAGGAGACATCTTGACAAGTGGATGGGTGATCGTATGTTTACCCCTGGGATATCTTCTGTGTCCCTGCTAGACAGAGGCACATTTTTTATTTTTATTTTATTTTATTTATTTTACATTTGTTGACCAGGCTAGTCTATCTGGATATATGTCCATTTTCAGTAGAGGCCCAGGGAGAAAAGCTCCAATGAGTATTATATGGTTTCAGAAGGTGTTACAAAGGAAGTAATAACAAGTATAAAACTAACAGTAAACAACTAGTAAATGAATTTTTTTTTCTTGCATATTACAATCTGAGAACCAAAAAATACAAAAACTACAACCTATGTAAGAAAAGAACATTACAATACAAAAAATTAATACATAAATTTTATAAGAGGAATGCTGAAGTGTAATGAGAGGTAAAGAAAAGCTGAAAGGAGTGTAGAGAGAGAAAAAAATAGGGAAGAAGGAAAGTAAAGAAAAAAGGAGAACAGAGTAAGTCTTGTTATGTTTGCAACAGAGTTTGAGAACAGGCAGTCACCTGTAGAGTTATTAGGACATAGACTTTTTAAACAAGTACTGTGTAGATGGATCTAAAAAGTGGGGGAGAGGTCTAGGATCAGATATCTGAGGGTTGATTATAGCATATTTTCCACAAAAGTTGGAGAACAGGCAGTGTGTGTTGAGTTATAGGGTGTAGTAGGGAAAAAAAGGCAGAAGACAAGAAAATAAATAGTATTAGTCTGGGTTACTACAGAGGCATAGCCACATTAAACTAAACATAAATGGGCTATCTTGTGTGGCCTACTATTCACAGGCACAGTCTACTAATCTAACAGGTTTGCAAAAGCCAAACACACTCTGGCTAGGCTTGAACATGCTCTAGGGCAGATAGCCTAGTATTAACCCCTGAACCTATGATAATGTTTGGGATGCACATTGTTTATTGATGATACTGATTGCAGGTTTTGTTTCTTCTTTGCTTTCCCACTTTCTATGAACAACCTAAAGTATCTGCAGAACATATTTGATTATAACAGGGTTCTGCTATATTATATATGTGTCTGTTGTCATATAACTGTGTGCACAAGGTGGATTGGTGGATAGTGAGAGTTTCCTGGGTTAACACATGCAACTGCTGGATATGTGTGGCCCACTGCTGTACTCAGTCATGGCCTAAGTGTGTGAGCATGCCCAGTTCAGCCTTTCAGTGTTTTGTTGCCTGACATTTGTCTCATTTATTCAAGTGTGTGAGCATGCCCAGTGTGACCTTTCAGTATGTTGCTGTCTGAGGTCCACTACATTTGTTGATGAGTGTGAACATGACCAATATTAACATTTATACTATATGTCTGTTGAAAATCAGGTTCTATTCTTACTGCAGGGCTCGCCTTTGTGTCATAACGCGACGGTGATTATGCTATGCCTGCAGGGTTTCCATGAGATACTTTGCATAGACTTATCAACATTTCTTCATACAGGCTGACCACTGAAATATGGTCATGGTTTAGTGGTTCAGTACTATGACTATAGTGCACAGTATACTGGGTTTGAGGCCTGTCCCTGCTTTATATTTTCATACTGAGCAAACCAGTCTGCTTAAGGGCCAGTGAGCAAATATGAGCATGTTAGCTTTTGTTTGGCCATGCGCAACTTAGACCAAGCTTGTCCAACATTGCTCAACGTTAACCAACTTTGCTGAACGTTGGCCAATATTGCTCAACATTGACCACAGTTGTGCTAGTTAGTGTGTGCAATTTTGTTTACATATACTGAATGGTGGTAAAAGCTGTTTAGCACTGCTTTATATTGCTTAGCACATGGCAATCATGCCTCAGGTGGTGCTGCAGGGCTGCCTATGTCGGATGCACATACTACACTTCCTATACATGTTTGAAAACAGGTAGTGTTAAGTTAGGCATCCCTTTTACTATATGTGCATGTTGGAGAGAGGTATCATTTGCAGAGTTCCTACTGAGCCAGTATATGTGCTATGCGTTGCCTCTTTGCCAAGGCCAAAGCATACTGGGCACACCTCCTTCTGCTTACTGGGGCAGGCTCAGGTTGTTCCTCCTCCGAGTCACGCTCTGCCTGTGATGGCCTTGGCAATGGTGGGGGGCTGTTTGGACCAGGCCTATGCTGGTCCTGCTGCAGCTGTTTTCACAGGATCATATTATGTAGCATAGCACATACCATGACAATTTGGGTACATGTAGTTGGTGAGTACTGCAAGGCTCCACCAGATGTGTCCAGCCTCCGGAACCGTGACTAGAGCAGCCCAAACACATGCTCGATTACATTTCGTGTTTGTGCGTGTGCCTCATTATGGCTTTCCTGTTCAGGTGTGTGTGCATTTCTGATGGGTGTCATCAGCCACGTCTCCAGTGCATAGCCAGCAGCCCCCACTAGGTGACCTTGAGGGATGTCCCTATTGGCAAATGTCTGGTACGGCTGTGTCAGATGCCAAATATAGGAATCATGGTAGCTTCCATGACAGCCAGCACACACATTCAGTATTATGCCCTGGGCATCACACACAACCTGGCAGTTGATGGAGGGGAAGCCCTTGCAGTTAAAGTAGACCCTACCCCGCTCACCGGCTGGTGCTTTGATGCATATGTGCGTGCAATTGATTGCACCCACTACCTCAGGGTATTCCGCTATTTGCTGGAAGTGAAACATATTGCTGGCCAGTACCTCATGGGAATTGGGGAAATATACATGATCACTGACATGTGCTGACATGGCATCCAGAAACTGGTGCAGTACCCTGGATGCTGATGCCTGTGATATCCCCATCATATCACCAGTTGGTTTCTGGAAGGTACCTGTTGCTAATATTCTTAGGCTAACACATACCTTGGTTTCCACTGGGATGGGTTCCCCTCTGTTGGTTCTGTGTGTGAGGCGTGGCCTGCACAGCTCAACAATTTGCTGCTTCAGGTCTCTGTCCACTCTATAGCGCTCCACTATCTCCAGCTCATGTAGCCCCTGATAGGTTACCCTGGGCCTGTACACTCTTCTCCATCTCCTCACTGTGGGTTGTCCAGCAGTATTCGCATTGTCACCACCCTCAGCATGTTGCATATGTCGCCTTATAACAGCAATGGCAGCCCCTAACATTTCTTTGTCTCAGTATAGCTTTTTCAGTTTTAACTTCTACTAGCTTACTGCAGTGTTGTAGTGTCTCTGAGAGAAACATAGTGGAATGTTGTTTGAAGAGTTTTAAGTGCTGGGCTGGGCTGGGCTAGTGTACTGCCTGTGTAATTGCCTGATTCTGATTGTTTTCACCTGCTAGCTCTGCTAGAACTCCCTGGTTAACTTCCTACTATTTTTTGTGCTTCCTTTTCCCTTTCTGTTTCCTCAGAGGGGCAGCGCCATGCAGACAAACATGTGCACACATGCTTACACGGACTAACACTTGCTTATTTTTACTAACATGTGCGCACACAGGCGCTAACGTGCTTACACAACTTTAAACATCCTTACACATGCTTACTCCGGCTTAAATGCGCGCACATAGACACACATGTGCGCACACAGTCTTACTTGGTTCTACACGCGCGTACATGCATGCATACACGTTGCAGGCACTTCTACAAGAAACTTTGGTGTTATCCACAGCATACACCTTCAATTTCTTGCCTTTAACTAGGATACCTGTTGACACACCTCTTCCACTGATGGGTAACTGTCAGCAAACACATGCCACTCTGCTCCAATGAGCTTCACTTCTTTCATACATACCCCCCTCATGATGTCACCTATCTTCTACTCTGATACTCCCCTTATCCTATTCTTACACTCTACTGACTGCTCATTTGCTATGTAAACTTGAGATTCACTATCCTTACCCTCATTTGCATAGGATTGCCTACTAATGCTTGGTTACATCTCTTAGATGGAGATTCCCCCCTTAGCAACCTCTACTCGGTAGCCATGTTGTCTTTGGACTGCCATTCCCTTGCATTATAATTTAGGTATTATTATAAAATCCACATTTGTGGGTTTTAATTCTTGTTTTTCTGGTTTTTACAGCGCAACGCGTTTTCACGGTGCTGCGCTACTCTTAAACATTGGCGATCGGGATAAAAAAAAAATTATTTTATTTTTATTTTGCATTGGTGAACATTGCCAATGGTCATATTTTTGGCCATTGGCATGCTTCCTCAACTGGATGCATCCTTTTTTTGGAGCTGTCACGGCTCCGTTTTGCTATTTGCAGAACCGTACTCAGTTGTCAACTGAGTACATTTCTGCAAATAACACTACTCTTACTTGGACAGGTTTGGGTTTCCTGGATCACAAATTTACCTCATTTGCATAGCTTTCACCTGCAATTGAGGTAATTTGCATATCCTAACCCTGTCCATGTAAGACTCGTTTTAGGAGCTCTGTTGCATGCCCCTACCGGCTGTTCCTGGATCGCTCGGCGGACATGTTAGCTGCATGGAGTCTTACTCTACTCTTAGACTCCATGCAAGCCTTCATGAATCCGGCCCATAATCTATCAGCCAGATTCAATAAAGCCTACATGGTCTGTTTACACAGGGTGCTTGTCACACCACAGCATGCACATCATACCGTACCCTTTTAGAAATGACTCTACACGGTGTGTAGAGCCGAGCAAGCAAGGTAAACACAGTGGCATGCAAACTACAGCATAAGCAGCTGAACTGTATGCTAATCAGCCAATCCAAGATGGAGGAGCTATTACAACAAACTATAAAGCAGCTGTGTAGACTCAGTGCTGATTTTCCCTGAGAATTCCAAAACCTACTGGAATACAGCCATGGAAAGGAGTCTACACAGAAGGAATGTTAGGGCTGCTGGTACTTTAATTCATGTGTATGTGCAACAGGCTGAAGTCTATGCTGCTGCTGCTGCTGCTGCTAATAGACAATGGCCAAGAAGAAGAATTTCCAGACCCCATTTAACATTTCACAATCTATATGAGGTGGGAATTGTAGAGTGCTACAGGGTGGATAGAGACATACTAGAGGAACTATGCAACCTCTGTCAACCTCAACTCAGAGCCAGGGAAAATCGAGGGGACCCCTACCAGTGGAGACAAGGTATGTGTAGCACTTTGAATTTTAGCTACAGGATCCCTTCAGAGACCAACAGAGGACATGCTGGGTGTGTCAAAGGCATCAGCATCCAGGATCCTCCACAAATTCCTGAATGCAATACTGCAACATGCCAGTGACCACATATATCTGCCCTGTACTCCTGAGGACAGGGCCATAAATATGCAGGAGTTTTACCATTTAGCACACTACCTTGAAATACTGGGTGCCATAGATTGCACACATATAGAAATTAAGGCACCACCCGGGGAAAAGGGAAGGCTTTACATAAATGGAATGGGCTTCCACTCTATTAACTGTCAAGTTGTGTGTAATGCCAAGAGAATCATCTTGAATGGGTGTGTGCTGGAAACCCAGGCAGTTACCATGACTCACATATCTGGCACACCTCCAAACTGTACCAGATGTTCACTGGGGGAATATCCCACGGGGTCATTTACGAGGGGATGCAGGCTATGCACTGGAACAGTGGCTGATGATGCCCATCAGAAATGTACACATACCTGCTGAAGAATGCCTTGAGGTACACACTCAAACTAGAAATATACAGCTTCTGTTTGGACTGCTGAAGTTGTGGCTCCAATGCCTAGATACATCTGGGGATGCCCTGCAGTACAATCCACATACATGTACTGAAATATTCACTGTATGTGCCATGCTACACAACATCATCCTGAGAAAGCAGCTTCAGCAGGATCAACAAGAGGAAGGAGCACACATCCCACATCCAATGGCAAGGTCACCACAGCCACACGCAGGTGAGGAGTCAGAGTGGGAACCAGCAGCTGCTGTGGGTGTAGGCAGATGTAGATATGCTCAATATACCCTCACACTGGCTAAGAGGCAATGCATACCACACTCATTCACCCCCTAGGGGGCTAAATCCTTCTTCCTATACCCATACATATAGTAACACTGATATCAGGCAATGCTCACAACCTTTACCTACCCATTTAATGGCTGTGTCCTCCTAGCATCAGACAAAGTCAGCCCTGCACTAAAACTGTTGCAACTTCTGGATTTACAAGGTAAGTTTTGAACCTGGTGTGCATTGTTTAATAATAAGAATGAATGGTATTTCCTTGCCAGTTGTTACTTGGTACTTTAAGGAAGTAAAAGGTGGGTGATTTGTACATAAATTACTTTAACATATGACAGCAGAGACATATGTGACTTATATGTGTCCATTATCAAGTAGTAGGCCTCAGGCATCAAAGATTCACACAGTCATATCTCTCAAAAGTGCTGATGCTCACCAAAGGTCCTCAGTTTAGCACTATACTTTTGTACTGGAAAATCATTAAAGAGAGAAGTTAGAAAGTAATGAGCCACATTTCAGTTTTAAACTTCACATCCCTTACAAGATCATTAGCAATACTGATGCAAGCAATGGTTGATTTTATTTACTGTCTAACTTTCTAAGATAAAATATGTCAAATGTAAAATTACCAAATCAATATCACAAATGCAGATATATTAAACACTAAGTCAGCTATGGACCCTGAGCATCAGACACACATTTTATGTATCCATTAATCCAAAAGATAGAAAACAGGGATATGCACAGTTGTCATCACTTGCACAGGGTGTTGCGTGTGTGTGTGTGTGTGTGTGTGTGTGTGTGTGTGTGTGTGTGTGTGTGTGTGTGTGTGTGTGTGTGTGTGTGTGGGAGAGGGCGGTAGGAAGCCTAGGTTGACACAAAAGGTCAGTGAGAGTGTGTGTGAGTAAGAAAGAGAAGCAGGCAAATTTTCAGCTCAAGTAACAAATGGCCAGTGAGACAAAATGAGCTTTAAGTTTCGTGGCTAAACCAAGTAACTGTTGTGCGTGTGTCTGTATGGGTCCTCCAGCTTAAATTGGTGTCTGAGTGTCTGTATGAGAATAGCCAAACTCTGTGCTAGCTCTACATCTTGGTATGTTGGCCAGGCGTGAACCATGCATGGTAGAGGCGACAGTTCATTGTTGTCATACCCAATAACAAAAACTGGCTCTGCCAGGAGTTGCACTGCATGTCAACACCCATGGTCAGATGCACTGTTACTACCTGAACATGACTGATATCTGCTGGATGAGCTCCCCTCATAAGGATGGCCAGAACCATGACCCTATGGTCTGCCACATCTGGGTGTGGTCACCTCAACCACTGACAGAGCAGTGGAAGTAGTGCCACTATGATAGCGTGATCAGGCATGGCCACATAAGCTAACAGCCGATGATGTGGCTGCCTACACCAACAAGGATGCTGTCCCCCTCCCAGCAGATGTTCCATCACAGACACTGCCCATGCCAAAGTATCATTCATCTGATCCATTGAATCAGCAACATGGTGGAGGCAGTCACACATGTCAGCTTGTGCCACATCTTAACCCTAAGCATTTCTCTGGAGGATCTATGGGAACATGCCAGTGCCTCTATGACAGTTCTAAACATATGTGGAGTGGCATGGGTAGATACCCCTGGATCAGGTGGAGGATGAACAGCAGGCCTCCTCTGAGCACCCCTAACAACCTTCCTGCATGGCACCTCACCACAATTTGGCTACTGCCAGAGTCAACAGGCACTGAAGCCACAGTAACCACATTTCTCCTAATCAAGTGTTTCACCCTCCACCTGTCCAGTATCTGAGGGGTCACTGGAATGGGTTGGCATAGGCCTACTGGCTGTGTCTGATGGAATTACAGGGGATGGCTGAATGTCAATCTCATTGTCAGATTCAACCTCTGTACCCTCCCTACTGTGCCTCTATTTGGCTACCATCATCAGAGTCTGCCGATATTCTGACATCAGGTGGTAAGTGTCCTACATTTCCACTGTCAGGATCAGCTGTGATAATAAGCAGCAAGCACAGGAAAATAAATTATTAGCTATACTACTATAGTCAGGTGTATGTTAACAAAGTAACAGTGGTGCCACTACTACAGACAGTAAAGCCATACATACAACAGTCCTGACACCCTAATCACACATATGGATACATATATATTTCTTTGAACTACTCATCACCACTGACAATGACGATATTTGGCTTATAACATGCAGTTGAGGTTATGCTTCCATGGACAATGGTCATGGAAGAAGTTAAGCAAATGTTAAGGACAACATCATCACAATTAACAGTAACACAGGGGGCAAACCGTTTTGCCCTTTATATGTCTATTAACTATACTTTCACCAAGAACTTGGATGACAAGTCTAACCTAAGCCCATGTGTAATCAATAAGAATATGTTGTCAACTGTAGCAATCTACAACCCCCCACAAACCAATGTATTGTCAAACAGAACTAATGTATTGCTGCCAATATTGTACCATACAAGAGCATTTAACAAGTGATATACATAAGCCTACCTGGAAGCTACTCCTGGGGCATACTTGTTTTCCCCAAAACAGTTGCACCAGGGTCAAGGACATGCTGTTCTCCACTTTCCTGGGAGCTGTCTGGATCCCTGACAGTAGACAGGAACACTTTATTTGCTGTTAGTGGTGGCTCTTTGGCAGGCCCTCCTGGTACCGATCAGATCATGGGCCATTGCAGCTGCTCTCCTCCATGCAGATGAGATCATGTCAGTGGCCCTATGGCACACCTGATCATATGTCCTGCTGCATCCACATCAGCAACTATCTATTGCCAAACTTGAATTCTGCCTGACATATATCCATGTCCCCTCTCAAGCAGAAAGGCACCATGTTGCCTAAACGCTTCCACAATGACCTGATTCTCAGGATCACTTAAGCGGGGGTTCTGGGGGGAGTTTGCTACCTGGATGCCATAGTCCTAGGTGGCCTAAAATACAACATAAGGAGAATACACATAACTTAAAAAGTTATTTTTCCAGATAAAACATAAAAGGTAGTATTTCACTATTACCCACTGGAGAAACATAAAAGAGTCAAGATATTGAAATATAAAAAAAGGAATTGTGTGGTTGAAACATATTACATTCATGCACAAAGTAAGGCTGGATGCAAAACAAAGTAGAGTAACAGTAGCAACATATCCTTGTTTGTACCAAAACAGAAATGCAATTTTACTCCCTCACCCCCAAAAAGAACAGGCAAATGACATGTTTTGCTAACAAACTATCAGTGAAATGCTAAAAGTGCTATCAAATGAACTCCCTTGAAGCACGTCTACATTTATAGGTTCATAGGTGTGTACTAGGTTAATGGCCTTGGGGCCTTTACAAGCCTAGCCATAGGATTAACCTGGGATAGTGCCACCCGACCTTAGTTCCCAGTGCCTCTATCAAGTAGAGCCACTGGTGTTATTCCTGGGGTGAATGTTCTGTTTCCCATCCACTCATCAAGATTTCTCTTGAAGAGGGTCAGCAAGGTGCTCTGGTTGACATGTATGGGAAGTATGTTCCATAGCATGGGCAGTGTCTGGGTTATGAACCTGTCCCTCATGTTTTGTTAATTGTGGTAATGAGGTTGAGGTCTCTGGAGTGTGTGGTGCATAAGGATTGGGATTTCTTTAGATGTAGCATTTCGAACAAAGCTGGTTCAGACATGGCTTTGTAAGTCAAGCAGAGATCGCCTCTAAGTAGGCGATATGAGACAGAATAGTTGGAGTTTTTTGAGTCTGTCCATATAGGACAAGTATTTAAGGCCTAGGATCCTCTTTGTGAGGTACATTTGTGGCCTCTCCAGTTGTTGCAGGTGTCTAGTGAGGTATATACCAAATGGGGAATTGTACTCGATGATTGGCCTAATAAGGGAAGAGTAGAGGGAGACAATGACCTCTTTCTTCCTGGAAGCAATACCCTTAGTAATGAGATGTGCCACATAGAAGGACTTTCTGACCACAGGAGCAATGTGGTGATCAAAAGAGAGGTTGCTATCAACCTGTGTTCCCAGATCACTTATAATGTCTTCTTTGTTCAGTGGACTACCATCAATGTGGTGATTCATGGAAACTGTTTTTTTTTTCAAGGGAATGACAACACATTTTATGGCATTGAGCTTAAGGCCATGGTTCTAACACCAGTCGTTGGTCACAGTGAGGCCTTTCTGTAGGATGTCAATTTCACTTGGGAAGTTAATAATAGCTCCAAACTTGCAATAATCTGTGAACTTTGTCAGCCAGAGTCCTTCGTGTTTGCCTGGACTTCAGAGAAGTAGTTACCAAACAGGAGAGGACCCAGGACCAAACCCTGTGGGACTCCACTTGTGACTAATCAGCAGTCTGACTTGAAGTCAGCTACTTTCACACTGCGGGTTCTATCTGTGAGTCAGTTTGCAGCCCACCTAGTGGTATAGGGGTTGATGCCAAGTTTAGTGAGTTTCTCTATGATTCCTGAGTGGGGAATGGTATCAGAAGCCTTGGTCAGATCAAGGTAGGCTGTATGAACCACCTTGCCTTCATCTGCAGCACTGGTGACTGACACAAAGAAGTCGACCGAGTTGAGCAGGCATGATCTACCCATCACAAAACCAAACTGTGTGGGATCCAGAGTTTGGAGATTCCCTGTATCCTTGTTTATTAGATCCATGAAATAGAACCTTCCATTTTAAGTAATTGCGAATCATGTATACCTGTGGAATGCCTGGGCAAACATGTCTATGCCATCAGTACACTTCTAAGTAATGCATACAGATAAAGGTAGCATTTACTCAGGGACAGCTTGTGCTATAGGACTGCAGGACTGCAGCCCCCCCACCTGTAGAAAGAAGGAAGAAAAGAAGATAAAAAATAATGCGAGTCCTGGAACACCACACATGTGTGCTTGGAGTTCCTGGTATTCACAGAACTCCAGACTGCTTTGTTAGGCAGTCTGGATAGAGGAAAAAGGCATCTCTGCCCTGCAGCTCAGAAGTCTGTGTGGTGACAACTGCACAGAGCAGAAGAACATCGGACTGCATTGCCCGCAGGCTAAAGCCTCCAGCCTACTCTCACATGCCAGGAGAATGGAAACCACCTGCTGCTGAGGAGGAAATCAGCAGTTAGCCTTGCACAGCTTCAGGCATGCAAGGTGGAAACCCAACAAGCCATTAGCCTTGCATGGGGGATTCAAAACTGGATTTAGCTGCTGATGAGACTGCACCAAGGAAGGGGTGTGTGTGAGTCAGCTGCTGCTGAGGTACAGAGATGAGGAAGGCAGCCATTGTGTGATTCAGCTGCTGCCAAGGTACAGAGATGAGGAAAACAGCTGTTAGCCTTGCACAGGGGATTCAGCTGCTGCTAAGGTGTGTGTGTGTGTGTGTGTGTGTGTGTGTGTGTGTGTGTGTGTGTGTGTGTGTGTGTGTGTGTGTGTGTGTGTGTGAAATGCCCCAGTTGCTATATACCAGTGGCTAGAGAGAACACATGGTGGTGGGTAGAGAATGTTCAGGCTTGAACCCTGAACCTCGGGTGCAGGTGGCAAGGGCCTGAATTCCCTACCCACCACCATTTGTAAAAAAGTTGCAGATTTTTGCCTCATATTTGTTCTGTTCCTCATAAAATTGGTGGTTTCTGTACCTTCGTTTTTCCTTGCAAAGTCAGTAGTGCAGTGGTGCACTGGTAGCATTGTTGCCTGACAGCTATAGTTTCTCTCATTTGAATCTTGGCTGGTGTGCCTTCTGTGTGGAGTCTGCATGTCCTGCCAACTTACAAAGACATGTGTCTGGAGGGTTTCTCTCTGCTGAAAATTGGCTTTTGTTTCAAGTCCGACTAGTTTCCTGGTTAACAAATGTTTAAAAATAACAGGCATTTGAATTTCAGACTTCTTATTCTTCAGAAAGTACATGGTAGCAAAAAAAATATTCTAGCAATTTTCTAAGTTTGTAACATGGATATTTGAAATTTGTTCCTGTTTTTTGGGACTGTGTTTCCCCATTATTGGCAATGTCCAGGTATTTTGTGCTAAGGTTGAGAGCTATGGTGAGAACTGAATTCACTGAATATGTTGGGGGCTGTATTCCCCCATTACTGGCTTTGTCCACATGTTTTTATGCTAAGAGGTTGAGAGCTATGGTGAGAACTGAATTCACTAAATATGTTTGGGGGCTGTATTCCCCCATTATTGGCTTTGTTCAGGTGTTTTGTGCTAAGAGGTTGACAGCTATGGTGAGAACTGAATTTACTAAATGGTAGCCATTTAAGTTTCATTCTTCCACTCTTTCACAAAACAGCTGATTTGGCATAGTGGTATGTTACTCTGACTATTTTGTACAGGGTCCCCTGGGTTCAAGACTTGGCAGTGAACTGTATGGTGGTAACACAGTCTTTTATTCTAGCACCTTTCCAACATTATACAAACAATGTTTAAAATGTTTCCCTGTTTTTTGGGCTTTTGTCCACCCCCCCCCAATAAATTTCAGCGTTTTCCAGATTTCTTGTGCTGCAAAGTTCAGAGATACAGCTGAGTGTCGAGTAGATTTTACAAGGAGCTGAGAGCTGCAGGGGAACAAAAGTTTAGTGCTGCTTATGCTGAGTCTGTTTGCATTGTTAATAGCACAACAGGTAATGTACTTGCTTTTGATGCAAAAGGCTGTAAGTTCTAATCCCACAGTAAGTAGATGCATTGCTGATACTGTACTGTGTTGTAAAGGGGGTGGCTGCTGCAGCCCTTTTTGGTGAAGATACCTAGTAACTATGAATCTGTTATCAGTTTGCCATCCATTCCCTATTGCAATATTACTAGCTTATCATTATTTTAATGCAACATAGGCAATTTATTCCTCTAGGGCAACAGGCACTTTATTTGTAGATGAAACAATGACATATAAAGTTGTTTGCTAGCAGCAACCTCTTCATTACTTACAGATTTCTTTAATGTGGAATTATTTAGATGACTTTTACTTCTTCAGAGATTGTGCATATTTACTGATACTGGTGGACTGCAGAAGTTTGAGTACTTTTAGAATGGAAATGTTCTGAACTGGGCAGTTTTGTCATTGATGCATGCATTTTGTTTAATTGTTTACTGGAAACATGTTCAAAACAATACATTTAGAATGCCCTCTAACAACTGTACTATATTATACAAGTAATATAATTTAATACAATCAGGAAGGTGTATCAAAGAGCATGTGTAGGTTTTGTGTTCAAGGGGCTGGTGATTTGAAAACAGCCCAAAGTTAATCTTTATCTGCTACTGGCAAAATGTATTTTCTTTGAATGTGAGTTTCAATGCTGTTCCAATGAATGTGAGTTTCAAGGGCAGAGTTTTAATGCTAAGTCTGTTTTCATTGTGAGACTGCATTGCTTTGTTTAGCAGATATCTATTAGGGTTTGTGCTGTAAAATGCAAAATGAAACTTTCAAATGAAATCCAAATCATTGCAGAAGTAAAGCAGTATGCACATTAGAGTGTTTATGGTAAATGGGGTGAAATAACCAAGAAATGGGACATTGGAATGGCTGCAGGAGGGAGGTTCCATCCGACCATAATTTTTGCGTGGGGGGAAGGGTAGCAAACTCAGACAGCCCCGGCTGAACTATACCTCTCAACTATCCAGATTTTTGCAGAATGAATAGATATTTGCTTCTTATTTTTGGTTTGCTCCTCATAAAATTTGTGGTTTTCTGGTAAATCATTTAGGAATAAAGTCAATAAATGACTGACATTGAGTTTCAGACATAATAACCTTCAGAAAAATGCATGCCAAAGGAAGACCTGTTATTCTATCAACTGTCTTAAGTTTATAAAGAGCAATTTTTAGTACTGTTTGTATGTTCCCCATATATATTTGGCCTTGTCCAGATTTCCTGCATTAAGCGGTTGAAAGGTACGTGAAAATCGCTTTATAGAATTAGGAATATCCAAACCTCTCAACTGTCCCTGATTTTGGCTCAAAATGTTGCTCTCCCCCTAATAATTCCTTCTCAAAATGGCAATTTTGGAAGAAAACATGGAGGGTTTACAATTATATATAACTGTAATGATCAGAGATATAGATTACTTTTAATTCAGAAATGCATGTAGATGCTCTTATTTTGTTAGCTGCTCAAGTTAACAGTGTTAATATTAAAAAGGTGTCCCTTCTTTAACAGGTTCCTAGCTGTATTGTGTGGCAATTTTATATTTTTGCATCAGGTCTGCTTTTCATAAAATTGTGTTTTTCTGGCAAATTAGTGGCAAATCATTAAAGATTGAAGTTAGAAAACAATGGCAGACATTTGAGTTTCCTATTTCACACCCTTCAGAAAATTCATACTAGTGCAAGACCTACTACTGTTTTATTATCTTTCTAAGCTTATAAGAGCAATATTTAAAAACTGTCCTTATTTTTGGGCCTGTGTCCCATTTGTATGTATTGCTTTGTCCAGATGTCTTGCTCTGAGGTTGAGAGGTATGAGTGTCAAAGCCATTACCATCAGCCAGAATCATTTCAAATTGTGGCATACTTGTTGCACCCCACTCCTCATTGTAGTGGCTCTGAATGTGTTCAAGAAAGGCAAGAAGCAGTTGTGCAGTGTAAGTGTGCAGAGTACTCCCCCATCTAAGGTAGACCACAAGTACGACCGTGGATTTTCATCTGTCTTTGATATTGCAGAATGTTCTGGTTTGCTGTCATATTTTTATACTGTTGATTTATGCTTCTTATTATTCAGAAAATGCATGCTGTCGCAGGGCCCTGTTGTTCTCTGTTTAAGTAACAATGCTTTAATGAGCATCAGGTAAACTTGTCGGAGATTGCAAGATGCAAGTAAGCTTTAATAAGCATACTGTTAAGGAATTACCAGCATTGAAAACCTTTTCGTTGTTGCCATGCAGAGAATATTTACATAACTAGATAATGTATAAGCCTTAGGTATTGAAATGCATATGACAGTATGTGTAATAAAGGACAGGATTACAGTATGTTTATTACATTTGTTGGAGACTTGCAGTCATCTTTGCAGGCTTTACCCGTAAACTAAACAGAATGCCAATCTATCATGTGTGGTCCATAACTTGTGCAGTAATCCTTTAAGCAATTTATCTTGAGCTTGTTTCTTGTCTGCTGTTCATTTTTTACTTTGATCATGTCTTCCCCATGAAACAAGTAGATAGTTGTTGTCAGGCAGCAGGTATTTTTTGGATAAGAAACATTTTTACAAGTGGGGGTATCATAGAGATTGCTACTTTAAGCATGTTACTTGGTAATTTTATAAAGCTGAATATAAATTATAATTAGAACTGCAGTGTAAGGAGAAGTGGTTTGAGTTGAGTGCTGCTTGTTTTTTTTTATACTTGATTTTGACTGGCATTCCAGTAATGTATTTAAAAATAATTTATTTGTTCATGCCTCACAACCTGTGTTTCCATCTAGATATTAAGTAAGTTGTCATGTAGCCAATGCATTGAAATATTTTTTTCTTCTACACTTCATTTTGTCTTAATTGGACTCGTGTAATGACTGTTTGGCATCCAGGGCAACATTGTTGTGGTTGTGAGCATAGCTCCACCCCTTTCTGGTTGGCCACACTCCTTCCCATTGACCCCACCCATTCATCTGTCTCCAGCAGCCCCCATTTAATTTGATGTCACAACTGCATTTACTATTTATATATATATATATATATATATATATATATATATATATATATGTGTGTGTGTGTGTGTGTGTGTGTGTGTCTATATTAGCGTATCAAATGGACTAAATAGCAAAAGCTATTTATTCAATCCTATACTGTCAAAATGGCAAAATAGCGAGGACACGGAACATTGATTTTTTTTCCCAGGGAAAAAGTTTGGTGGGCTGTCTTCAGGACTTTGCCATTTCATCCACTATCGTGCGATCTCGGAGTTGGTATATTTAAGTAGGGAGTGGGGGGCATCTTATCTTTGTGTTTAAGTGTTTTTATTTATTTATTTTTCTTTTGACAGAGCAGCAAATTTTTTCCCTGGGAAAAAATTTGCTGTTCCGTGTGTTCGATATTTTGTTGTTTAGACATTATCGTTATGATGAAATAGCGTTCGATATTTTAATCGTACGATAATGTAATATAGATGCATATATATATATATATATATATATATATATATATATATATATATATACACACACACACACACACACACACACACATATATATATATATATATATATATATATATATATATATATATATATATATATATATATAAAAGATTTTTCTTAATGACATTTCAGCATATGCTGTATATAACTGAAAAGTGCAAGTATACCTTCTCAAGATCAATAGTCTTCTGTATAGATATATCCCAAAGTAACAGCCAGGTTCCCTAGGTACACTGTTGCCTTTTTATGATGTAGAGTCAGGGCTGTGAGTATGATGAAGATGCAAATCAGGTATGAACTCATTATAATAGCTGAAACTCAAGTACTTGGCTGTATACAGCAGATGTAAACATACAGCAGGCAGTCCTTCAACATTTTTTACTATTAGATTGCAACTGTGAATTATTACTGGTCGGGAGAAGGAAAACACAACAGTAATAGAGACTTCCCTACCTATAGTGCATGTCAGGTTAGACTCACAAATTGTAGAAGTAATTTTATCAAAGTTTGAAATGTAACTAAGCAGCACACAATTCACGGTTTCTGTTCATTAACATCCAACCTGCCCTTCATTTATTGACAATTATATATTATTGCCATTTAAAATCCTTGCACATTTTATGGACAATGATATGGAATGCTTTACAGATTGCATGTCTCAGATTACAGCTCAGATAAGGCAAGAATGAGCAACAAATACATAGAGATAAGACAGCTGCATTTTTGCAAGCAATAGTCATAAATGGTTGTGTGATCACTCAGTGTACTACATCCAAAATGAATACATGGACAACTGTCATATGGTTTGTTAGTACTGTGGATGATGTTGCAGTTGGTTGTATGCAGAATGATATTAGTTCCCTGCTGCAAAGCTGTTTGTGTAGCAAAGAGGGATAAGATACCCTTACTGTGTTCTGAAGTTCATTGGAGTGAGAGTTCAAATCCAGACCTCTGGCAATATATATCATGTGTACTAACAAACATTTTGTAGTGTTTATTTATTACATTATTTTTCTTTACTTAAAGTACTTTTCCTTTTTTGCCAGTGTTTGTGTGGTACATGGCTTAGCACAAGCAAGGGAAATGGAGAAACACAATGAATGTCAGGTTTAGCTGTGCTTATCTCATTTGCACAATGTTTAGCAGTGCACAAACCCGGACTAGTGGCCAACACTGGAAGCAGATGTAACACCTGCAGACAGGGTATCTATAAAAGCAAAAAGGATGCATTGTTGCAATTTGCTTTCCATCATGTAATGCCACTAAGCAACATCACATGGCACTTAGGAAGTGCCATTGAACACCAGCAGACAGAACGCAATGGAAAAACTGAAAACAGATCCATTCAATTAATTCTGCGGGGCATTGTGCAAACAGAAGAAGCAGCATTGTGTGGCAGTTAACACACAAAATGTAAGAATGAATAGGAAATTATAAAACTGTCAAATGACTACTCCTGTGGCAGAAGGTTTAAGTGCAGGAATGGAATACAGATGGTCCTGGGTTCTTGTGAGAGTCTAGTTTATAGAGATGAATTGAAAATTTACAAGTGTTATTTCAACATTCTTGTGGCTACATGTGTAAGTAAAGGGCTGCCATACACAGGTCCTGGGTTTTAAAATAGGACATTCCAGACATTTTTACTGTTGTTCCATTTCCCATTATATTCACTCTCACTTATAGCACTTTAGATACTGGAGATGATATGAATTATATGTATGAGGGCTAAGATAACCTCTATTGTGTTTTCAGATGTATGAGTGAGGGTATACTGTTTACTATACTTCTGTAAATAGAATTTTACTTTCTGGATTTGGATGGCCTTCACAATTAAATATGACACATACCCAACTGGATGTATATACAATAACCTTGGCAGTTCACAATCATATATGTTGAACAACTCAAACTCTCAGCTGTATTTATGAATTATTCATGACTATGTCTAAGTAGCACTTCTTCTGTGGCAAAGATGGAAAATCACCACAGTGGAAGAAAATGTTTTTTCCCTTACACCTAGGTTTGAATCCCCCATTTAAAAATCAATTTTATCAGTGTATAAAGTCAAAAATGTGTCAGGTCATGAAATTTATGTCCCCAGTGGATGTCTGCAAACTTAACTCATATAACATTTACCTTCCAATTTTCAAAATATATTTCCAAACTATAGCAGCCAATATCCCTCAAACTAAGGTCAAGTGCCTTCAAATTTAAAATATTTATGTCCTCCCTGCTTGGCACTTCTGCTCTCTGCTTAACATTGTGCAAACATGGTTGGCATCATTCCTTAGTTTTGCATAGTGCCAGTAAATGTGATAAAAGGAATTGGTGGGAAATCATTAGTTGTCATTGCTCTAGTTCTGGTATCAGACATGTCTGGTGCTTGAGGGGAAGGAGCCCAGTTTAGGGAATAGAAGTGAAATATGGGGTGTTCAGGAGTCCAAGATATTTACTGGAATCCTTGTAAAACAACACAGCCTTCTGCAGGAGGACTACCTTTGCTCCCAGGACAAGTCTGAGGCTTGGAGTAGTTTGGCTCAGGCTGACCCAGTGTGACTGCCATTACACACACTGGAGAACAGTGTAAGTACCAGTTTAATGACCTACAAAGGTACAAGAGGGATACCCTCAACCACTGGCTGACTGTTCTTTCAACTGGTGACAACCCACAGCTGTATAAGTATGCTAATAAAAGAGCATTTTTTTAATACATAGAAAGTTGAATATAGGTAAGAATGGTATGCATAATGCTCTTCTGTTCTTTTCTGTTCTTTCACAGCCAATGCTGAAATAGAGTTTAATCATCAGACTCATGGTGAGCAAAGGGAGAGTCTGAGGAAAGCAATTGGTATGTATGCAGCACAAGAGAAGTATTTTTGTAGCTTTATAAGTTACAGCTAGAATTTAGGTTTTCTATACAGATCTAGGAAATTGAGCATGTATATACTAACTGTAAAAGCAAGTATGCATGCATTAGTCTGTAGGGCAAACCAACGTTAGGAGTCAAGTATAAGACTTTACTCAGAGGCTGTGGGTTTAAATATTATGAGTAACACCTATATAACACTGCATTTCTTTAAAAATATTACATAAATTGAACTATATACAGGTGGCATAAATGCTCTGCTTTTAACTGTAATCTGTATAATTGGACCAAGCATATGTGTAATATATTCACATTTCAAGGATTACTTTCTGCAATTTGTAGTTCTATTGTGTAGGTGTCAGGATGTATTGTTAAATGTAATACTTCAGATAAAATAGTTATATAATTGTGTTAATGCATTGCATATCACATATGATGGTAATAATTTCATCTCTTTCTTTCTGTCACCACAACCCTTATTTCTTTATTTTTATTTTCTATAATTTGTTGTTAAAATGTCTCCATGTCATCCATCTGTAACAAATCAATAAATAATTCACAGCACAGCAAGGTAGGCCAGTCCCAATGGATCAGCCTGTCCTTCCTCCACAGGCTGCAGCACCGATGGCCAGCACATCTGCATCCCAAAATGCCAACACTGCCTCTGTTGTCCCTACGCTATATTTACCCTCAGGTAGTATTGCCCTGACAGCTGGTGTTGTGGTACCCATCAGTAGTAATGGCAGAGGTGGGCATCTCATCACCCATTAGGAAAAGCCAGGATTGGTGCATAGGGACTGCAACATTGGTGTACACCTATGCTAAATGGAGAGGCTGCTCTCCCTCATGGCACATAGGAGGAGAAGATGTCAAGAACTCCAGCTGACAGTGCAGTAAAGGGACAGTGATGACTGTCCAGAGGGTGAGGACTAGATTCTCACTGTCACCATGTTTAATGGGCATGAGCCTGGGTTCCCTCACCATCCCTGTGTCTTGTCTTATTTGTTTACACTTGCTTCCTCACCTACTCAGCTTACCTGATCCAGAAATACCAATGTCTCTTACCCAGCATTCCTCTTATTGAATTAACAAAAAAATGGGTACCTGTCCCACAAAATAAATATATATTGTCCAATACATAGCTCTCCATTTTGCACATGTCTTCATGATACACTTGATTTGGTCCAATTGGCTATAAAACATGATTACATTGCTTTCACAGCTCTTTGTGAAGGTGGCACTCCAAATTCATTTAATATTCTGCACATATTTTCTGCTTATACTGTTGAAGAAACAGATAGCTATTGTTCTTTCCTACCTCCCTCCTGCACATTCCTGCATTGCTTTCCCTTTGTACTTCCCTCTGGTTGCTCCCCATTTCATCACTTTCCTACCTACCCCATGTTAACACCTATAATCTGGTCAAAACATAGAATCACACACAACATACATATTTGCCAGAAAAAGCAATGGATCCCTTCACTTTTTGGCCTCTGTGTTTGAGTGGAGTTTAGCATTGTGCACCAATGCCAAGTGATGGTGAGTGGCTCTACAATGTTATGGTTACCTTCTTACAATGCTGCTTAACACCAGTGCGCTAGGTCAACACATCATAACACATGCTGAATGTACTACAAAGAATAATGTAATTGCATTATCACTATTTATTTCAAAGTATTAGATGCACCTGGATTCAAACTCAGTATCATCTGGGCAAAAAAAGAAATGTGTTAATGCATTTACTCCTGCTGCCACAGAGTCAGCTAAGCAGAAGGTGTCTTTCAAACAATCAATACTAACTCTCAGAATTTTAGCAATGAACCCCACATTGTCATGCTGCTTAACTACGTACAAACAGGGAAAGTTATAGAAATGTTTATATTGCATGTGCAAACACTTTGCCATCTGTCACTCAAACCTTCTGCTCACCTCTGTGATATGCAAAAGTCAATGTTAGCATGTATCAGTGCTGTTTAATGTCCATTTACTCTTTATGCCATGATACTACATGTGAAAACATAAGAAAATGAAGGCTCTATCTAACAATATGTCACATATTTATAATGCAGCCATGTGTTACCTGCTCCTATACACTGCAACCCTGGTCTCTCAGTACTTGTTCACAAATATATCGACTGCACTACATAAATTAATAAATTAATAACAAATGTTGTGTGATATGCAATGCACATCAAACTGGTAATATGCAGAACTAGAACTATCTTCACAGCTGAACATGCCTACACATCATACATTTTATACAGACCTCCAAACTTCTCTCCAACATCCATTGCTGGTGTCATCCATTAGAAGTTGTCCTGCAGCCTTGTAAAAGTCAGACTTGTGCAGTGGTGCTTTTCTAAAGTACTGAGCTCTGCAGTCTGTGTATTTAGATAGGAAGGGAATCTGATCTCACTGTAGTCAACAGGGATGTGTGTGTGTGTGTGTGTGTGTGTGTGTGTGTGTGTGTGTGTGTGTGTGTGTGTGTGTGTGTGTGTGTGTGTTTTTATGCACTCGCATGACATTAGATAGAGCCTTTTTCACCAGCATGTGGGAGAATGCCCAGATGATACTTTCTTACCTCTATCCAGCCCTATCAATGGGCTGTGAAAACATCACAGATCAGCTATAGCAAAACTTAACACATACACCATCCTGACACAGTTAAATATAAACCTTGACTCACCCTCTACACAGACTATGTTCTCATAGAAGGGTGTACATCAACATGCATCCATCTGAGCTGAGGGCGACAGCACCCGATGCATACACGTAAAAATGCATCCTGACTCTCCTCATCTGTGAGGTAGACCAACATGTCATTATGGACTTTTTCTAAATGGACATTAGTGATATCCCAGCTATGTGCAATAGGCCTCTGTGAGTTAATGCTACATCATTTCTGTTAAATCTGATTGATGTCCTCAAAGGGGTCATCGAGGGCATGCATGATGACAGCACTATCCTACTGTTGAATTTGACAAGAGCAAGGCATTTGACACAAATCTACACTGAAGTATTCACTCAATACTGTCAGATGTGGCCATAAACACCTATACCATAACACTTTCCAGAACCAAAGCACAACCCTCCCCATGGCTACAGAAAACCACTAAGTCAGTAATGAAAAACAGGG
Source organism: Protopterus annectens (assembly GCF_019279795.1). NCBI lineage: Eukaryota > Metazoa > Chordata > Ceratodontiformes > Protopteridae > Protopterus > Protopterus annectens. The sequence goes on along the minus strand of NC_056730.1, from coordinate 230,163,678 downwards.
ATAAAGCCTGGGAGCACTGGCGCAAAACCAAAACCCCCTCAACTAGATAGAAATTCCTAGAACTATGCAATAGAGTCAAAAAGCTAATAAAACAAGACAAATTCCAACACTACCAGTCTGCCCTAGACTCCTCACAACACAGCCCCAAACAATTCTGGTCCTCCATAAACTCCATCCTCCACCCAGGTAAAGTCAGTACCCCTCCTCCTAACATCCCTCACTCCTCAGAAAATATTGCCACCTCATTCAGCACACACTTCACCCAAACCATATTATCACTAGCTAAACAACACAACCCCCTCCCCCTCCAACTCACACCTTCAACTAGTAATCTCCCCACTGCCTTCTCTTTTTCTCCTGTACCTACCTCCAACATAAAAAAACTCTTAACTAAACTTAAACCTACCAAATTAGCAGCAGACAACCTTCCAAGTGAATAGCTACAAATTGCAGCTGATGCTCTGGCCTACCCAGTATCCATTGTGATTAACCGATCTCTATCAGAAAGTTACATTCCCACACTGTGGAAAGTATCACATATAATTCCCCTCTATAAAGGTGGACCCTCCACTGACCTAACCAATTACCGCCCCATAGCTATTCTCTCTCCACTCCAAAATACCAGAGAGATGCATACACTCTCAGGTCTCAGACTACCTCCTTACTAACAACCTCCTTTCCAGTACTCAGCACGGTTTCTGACCAAACCATAGCACCACCACTGCCTTACTCTCCTTTACTAGCACTATCCTTCAGCATAAAAACAATGGCTATCTCTCCTCTGCTACTTTCCTAGACCCATCTAAAGCATTTGACATGGTCCCACACAAACAACTTATCGCTGTCCTCAATAGCCTATCCTTCTCTCAATCAGTCACCAACTGGTTTCAGAGTTACCTATCTGACCGCCAACAATCCATTGTGTGGCAGAATGACATATCTCCCCAACTACCTGTCTCCATAGGGGTTCCCCAAGGATCCATCCTTGGTCCCCTACTCTTCTCTGTTTACACCAATAATCTAGCCTCTGCCACCAAACATGACACACTCATACAATACGCAGATGACTCAACCATCATCTGCTCAGCCCAGTCCCTACCCAAACTGCAAAAAGTCTCAAAGGAAGCCTTTTCCTCTGTTGAAACTTGGTTATCTGATGCCCAATTAATACTCAACCCAAACAAAACTAAACTACTCATCTTCCAACCCACCAAACATACTCAAAACAACTCTCACTTTAACATCACAGCAAAAGACAACACCACTATATACCCAACTGAACACACCAAATTGCTAGGAGTGGAAATTGACAATAAACTAAAATTTGACATTCACATATCCATGACCATAAAAACGTCCACAAAAAACTAGGAGCGTTACACAGAAATAAGCAACTTCTCACCAAAGCAGCAAAGATTTCAATAGCAAATTCCCACCTTATCTCCACCCAACTTTATGCCTCTCCAATATATGCCAACCTAAGGCAATGCGATCTAAACAAGCTAGAGACCTGCTACAACAAAATCGCCAAATTCGCCACAGGGGCATCCTACCATAGTCACCACTGTCTCTCACTTGCTGAACTGGGCTGGCTTGAACTCCCTCACCTCCTTCAGTGGTATCAACTCTCACTCGCCCACAAACTAGTAAACCATCCAACTAAATGTCCCATCCCTCCAGAATCTACTCCAGCCCTATTGCACCACCAGACCACTAAGATCCAGAAACAAAAATCATTTGCAGATCACTAAAGTCAATAACTCTGCTGGTGAAGCACTATTCTCTTGCACCATAGCCAAATTATGGAACTCCCTTCCACCCACAATTACCTCCATACCATCATGCACCCACTTCAAAACTTTACTAAAAGCACACCTAAAACATGCTGGCTATGCCCTTGCAACTCCCACTCTGATATCACCCACCCCATCCAACCACTACCTTTCTTTCCACTCCACTAACTACCTTGATTATAGCAAACCCAGATGCTGATAAGCCTAGTACTTATTATACAGCAGGAACTTCTTATTGTAATATTTGTTAATGTCTGTTATGTACTTCACAGATAAACATTCTAGTTGTCTACTGATGTACTATGTTCTTCATCTGTAAATATGTTGTAAGTAATTACTATGTTAAATTGTTAATCGCAATGCAATCCAATGTAACTACTGTCTGTTTATTTTAACTGTGGAGCTTTTCTTCCCGGGCCTCCACTGAAAATGGACCTACGTCCAGTCGGACACTCCCAATCAACAAATGTAAATAAATAACTAAATAAAAAATAAATATCACCAAGTGGGTAGACCAGTGACTCACATACATAGGCGACTTCAACTACCCCTCCATTAACTGGGAAAACTACTCATGTACCAATACACTTACCCAATGTTTTCTAAAATTCATTAATTCCAGTCCTCTGGACTAGCTTGTTCTTACCCCCACTAGAGGTAGCAACATCCTTGACCTGGTCATGACTAACATGGGCGACCATTGCTCTACACCAATAGTCAACTCCTCCCTGGTTAGATCCGACCACAAACTAATCACCTTGGAAAACCATATCCCTCCCACCCCCCCCACAAAGGTAGCCACCATGAAAAACCTCTCCAAAGCTAACTTTGGGCTCCTAAAAGCAGAGGTGGCTAACTTTACAGCTCCCATGCAAATGGAGAATAGTTGCATGACCACCGAATCATACACCAATGCACTGTATGAACATGTATACAAATGCATGGATCTCACCATACCCAAAAGAACCAAGATGCTCTCCTCAAAAAAGGAAGCCAAACTGGTGGCCCCTGCCATAAACAAACTCTACAACAAAAAGAGGAAACTGATGCGGAATAAGGTGAAGTCCCAATACTGGAAAAACTCCCTTATCAGCCTCAACAAAAGGTTGGGATCACTCATCAAATCCTCTAAAGCTAGCTATGAAAACAGAATTGCGGCAGATAGTAAAGACAACCACAAGACTTTCTATAGTTATATAAAAAATATCCATGGCAATACCCAGATTTGCTCTGAGCTACTGCACAATGGTACCTCCTATACTGAGCCAACAGATATTGCCAGTATAACGGCTGACAGATTCAGTGTTAACTTTACTCCCCCCCCCAAATGACCAATCACAATACCAGTAGATTGCCAGGCACCCAGTATTACTGCTGCACAGGTTAAAACAGCACTGTCCAGGGCCAAGAATACAGCTTCTATGGGACCTGACAATATCCCTGGCTGTGTTTTACATGAACTACAGAGTGAACTGGCACCTCACCTGTGTGCTCTGTTCAGTCACAGCCTTGCCTGAGGCTTTGTCCCTACCGAATGGCGCACTGCTACAGTTATCCCTCTCCACAAAGGAGGAGCAACTACAGACCCCAGGAATTATCGCCCCATTAGCCTGACTAGTGTGATATGCAATGTTATGGAAAGTATCATCATGGACCTAATAAACAAGGATATAGGGAATATCCAAACTCTGGATCCTACACAGTTTGGTTTTGTGAAGGGTAGATCATGCCTGCTCAACTTGGTCAACTTCTTTGAGTCAGTCACCAGATCTGTGAATGAAGGCAAGGTGGTTAATACAGCCTACCTTGATCTGGCCAAGGCCTTTGATACCATTCCCCACTCAGGAATCATAGAACAACTCACTAAGCTAGGCATCAACCCCTATACCACTAGGTGGGTTGCAAACTGGCTCACAGATAGAACCCACAGTGTGAAAGTAGCTGACTCCAAGTCAGACTGCTGACCATTCATGAGTGGAGTCCCACAGGGTTCGGTCCTGGGTCTTCTCCTGTTTGGTATCTACTTCTCTGAAGTCCATGCCAACACGAAGAGACTCTGGCTGACAAAGTTCACAGACGATTGCAAGTTGGGAGCTATTATTAACTCCCCAACTGCTGTTGACATCCTGCAGGAAGGCCTCAATGACACCAATGACTGGTGTCAGAACCATGGCCTTAAGCTCAATGCCTAAAAATATGTCATCGTCCCCTTTGGGAAAAACCCAGTTCCCTTGAATTACCACATTGATGGTAGTCCACTAAACACAGAAGGCATTATAAGAGATCTGGGAACACAGCTTGACAGCAGTCTCTCTTTTGACCACCACGTTGCCACTGCGGTCAGAAAGTCCTTCTGTGTGGCACATCTCATTACTAAGGGTTTTGCATCCGGGAAGAAAGAGGTCATTGTCTCCCTCTACTCTTCCCTCATTAGGCCAATCATTGAGTACAATACCCCATTTGGCATGCACCTCACTAGAAACCTGCCACAACTGGAGAGGCCACAAAAGTACCTCACAAAGAGGATCCTAGGCCTTAAACACTTGTCCTATATGGACAGACTCAAAAAACTCCAGCTATTCTCTGCCTCATATCACCTACTTATAGGCGATCTCTGCTTGGCTTACAAAGCCATGTCTGACCCAGCCCCTTTATAAATGCTACTTCTTAATAAATCCCAATCCCTCCGCACCACACACTCCAGAGTCCTCAACCACATTACCACAATGCACAGAACATGCTGGAGGGACAGGTTCATAACCCCGAGACTGCCCATGCTATGGAACAGACTTCCCATACATGTCAACCAGAGCAACTCACTGACCCTCTTCAAGAGCAATATTGATGAGTGGATGGAAAATAGAAAATTTACCCTGGGGATCACTCCAGTGGCTCTACTCAACAGAGGCACTAGGAACTAAGGTCGGGTGGCACGATGCCTGGGTAATCCTATGGGCTAGGCTTGTAAAGGCTCCATGGACATTAGCCTAGTACACACCTATGAACCTTTGAACCTAAATATGTTGGCATGTGTAATTTGACTTATATCTGAGGTCCAATGATCAGGTCCATACATCTGGGCTGTCTGTTAGGCCCTTTCCTGTCCATTATTTAAATCACTGATGTCACAAATGACAAACACATCCTGTGTCCAGACAGCTGTCTTGAGGACTACAGATTATGAGGAATCATTGACTCAAAACTTTGATATTAGTATAATACAGATAAACCAGGAAAAGGAAGCCAAACAAACTACTGAAACACAAAATTTAAGTCAACAGCGCCAAGACCCACCACAGAAAGTTTCAGGAATCAAAAAAATATAAAACAAAACAATTTATTGAAGTGCTTTTCATTGCTTGCAATGTAGCAACTTCTTCAGAAATATACACAGTTTCAAACAGTAGTTGATAAGTAATTAAAACATATCATGTGATGACCACACCTCTCAGTGAGTCAAATTCTTAAAGAAACATTTGCTAAAAAAAATGTATTCATGAAACCTGAATACGAGAGCTGCAAGTTTATCAGTTTAAAAGTGTCATTAAAACTGTTATAAATAATTATACAGAAGGCATAAAACTGTTAGACTCAAACAATAACAAGGTTAGACTAAACTTCAAAGTTACAGAATAATCAACCGGGTATACTTCTCAAAAATATTATAGAGCTAGAGTGATAGGATTAAGTTCCAGCAAAGTACCAGTCACCGTCTCAAACTTCTTAGTTTTAGAAGACAGGCAATGTTACAAGCATCATTTAAACCTGGTACAATGAATGCATTCAAATGGATCTGCCATTCCAACTCCTGTTCCTCTAAAAGTAAATTCAGTGGGCCACCTCTCAAATAGGCTTGAACTTTCTGTCATGTCTGCACCTAATCTATGACTTATGTTATGTTATATATTATGTTATATTATGTTATATCATGTTAACATCCCAGATAAGGTTCACTTTCTGAAGATTTTGTTTATAGACTAGAGACATGTAACCCCCTTTATGATAAAATACATTATTAGTCTCTTTCAGTAGACTGCTTAAGATCCCCATCCAATGGTTTGCCATCACATTAGGGTTCCTTGATATAATCACTGCACTCGTCTACCACATTTGCAATTATCTAATATTTGTTTAAAGGTTTTATCCTCCATTAATGCCCTGCTTCATTCTTTATTTTTCCTTTATTCTCTCTATAATTTAAAACTACACAGTGTCCTTCCTGCAGGGCGATATGGCTTTGTACATATGATATCAGACTGCCATCTTTTTTCATCTCATTGCCTTATTTGTCTTAGGTCTCTAACCTTTTCTTCCATCTTACCTCACCTGTTACCCTTTATTCTGCTGCATCTTCATTAGGCGTATCACTGTCCTTGCTTTACTAATCCCTTCCTTTTCTTTCCCAAAATGCAGTGCCTTCCCACTGCCCAACCAAAATAACATAAAGTATACTGTCATGTATACTTACATCATACTTACTTTCAAATTGATTTCTTATTTTAATGTAATAAAGAGAATTTACAGTAGCTCATCTTTCCTTTTTTTCTTGGCCTTTGTTCCTATCTCAGGCAATCAGTAATAGAAATTCCATGGATGATTAGTTTACTCTTGCCTCCATTGCACAACTTCTATACCTTTCTTTATCCCACCTACTTTTCCACATTTTTGTTACTGGTCTGTGCTTCTTTGTCTTGTCTTTTTACTTCTGTATAAAATTTTCATCCATTACTTTATCAATTGGCCAACAGTTTCTTCAGTGATAATTTATTTCTTACTCATTTTCCATAATTATCTGATTTCCAGGTGCACTATGTAAATGTTTTATGTGTTTTTATTTCCTATGTTTGCACTTCCTAGAGGACATTCTGTTCATGTACTGAGTGGGTACTGCTATAAGCTCTTTTCCTTTCTTGATCTGCATCAAGGTATCATTTGGAATAAACTCTTCGGAATGTTATCAACCTACTGTTTAACATAATCTTATTGTAAGCTTCCCAGCCCTGTCAATCCTGTCTATTCCTGCCCTCTTTCTCTTGAGAGTTTATTTATTCCTCCCCTGAGCTGCAGCACCATCTTTAAATACTAAAAACCTCTGCCTGACCACACTTTGTTTCTGTCTATCCCACGGGCATTCCTCATAGTGTGTCCAACTGTAAGTACTATTTTTGATGTAGAAGATTCAGTGGAATCTGTTTCTGTTTAATTTATTTTAAGAGGCTGTGCACTGGTGTGTTAAAACTTCTGCGATGCAATTTGCTTAAGTGTATAACCCCACCTGTACAATTTCTATGCTGTCTCAGTCATTTCCTAATTAGAGTGCAGTTGTAGGTTTGTTTACTTGAAGGAAGTAATCACTTTTTACTGATATAAACTTGCTGCATTTCACTGTTTACAATTTGGAAATACACTGTTTCAGCTTGACTTAGTCTGATTTTATTAAACAGCTTACTAGATCACGTTGCTCTCACTGCTTTTATATTGTTTAAGTGTACAACTTTACCTGTAAAATACCTATACTGTCTTGGTCATTTCCTATTTACTGTGCAGCTGTAGGTTTAATTAATTAAGGAAGTAATGACCTTTTACTGTTAAACTTGCTGCATTTCACTGTTTACAATTTGGAAATGCACCGTTTCAGATTGACTTAGTCTGATTTTGTTAAAAAGCTTATTAAATTACATTGCTGTTACTACTTATAAATTTGTACTGTGTGCTCTCATCGGTATTCAGCCACTATGCTGCTTTAACCTGTGTTAGTTAGATTTTACTACTTAGCTTATTTTGAGTGCCTATACTGTTACTGTATCATGTGGAAACTGAGTGATTTTACTGTAATTTTATGTCTTGCCACCATGTTGCTCAATTCTGTTGGCATGCATTACTAAGTATTATACCATGACCCCCCCCCCCCCAAAACGTGCATGCTGATTGGCCAGTGTGCACATTGTAAATCGAGTTATACTAATGGAAAAAGGTCCGGTTGCCCGGACTTTTTTCCATTAGTATAACTCTACTTTTAAAACACTGTCTCGCTATGTTAAATGGGTTTAACATAGTGAGACAGCTTTAAAATAAGCAACAGAGATCTCTGTTGCTTATTTAAAAGCTGTCTCACTATGCTAAACCCATTTAACATAGCGAGACAGGTTTTAAAAAAAAGCAATGGAGAAAGCAAGATCTCCGTTGCTTTTTTTACTGTTTCGCTATGTTAAATGGGTTTAACATAGTGAGACAGTTTTAAAATAAGCAACGGACATCTCCGTTGCTTATTTTAAAACTGTCTCGCTATGTTAAACCCATTTAACATAGCGAAAACAGTAAAAAAAAAGCAACAGAGATCTTGCTTTCTCCGTTGCTTTTGCCCACAGCTCTGAGTACATCAGAACTGCCGCGGATGCCAGACATCTGCGGAAGGGCAGTAAACAGGCATTATACTATGCCATTATTTAAGAAAAGTAATAGTTTATTTTCTTAAATAATGTCATGGTATAATAGCAATAACCCACTTCTGGGTGTGGGTAATGCTGTATTTACCCATGGTTGGCTTTGTTTGGTCCCTCGGGACCAAACCACGCCAACCGTGGGTAAATCCAGCATTACCCACACCCAGGAGTGGGTTATTGCTATAGCAAAACATAGCTGGAAAAGTGTTCTGGCAATGAATTACTCTGCATTCTGTGAAATTAAGGTGGCAATAGACTGAATTTCATATTACTGAACAGGGTTACTATAGCAATAACCCACTCCTGGGTGTGGGTAATGCTAAATTTACCCACGGTTGGCGTGGTTTGGTCCCGGCGGCCGAGGGACCAAACAAAGCCAACCGTGGTTTAGCATTACCACACCCAGGCGTGTTATTGCTATTATCATGACATTATTTAAGAAAAGAAACTATTACTTTTCTTAAATAATGGCATAGTATAATGCCTGTTTACTGCCCTTCCGCAGATGTCTGGCATCCGGTAGTTCTGATGTACTGCGCCTCGCGGTACATCAGAGTTGAAAAAGGTCGAGAAAGCAAGATCTCCGTTGCCTTTTTAGTGTCTCGCTATGTTAAATGGGTTTAACATAGCGAGACAGTTTAAAATAAGCAACGGACATCTCCGTTGCTTATTTTAAAACTGTCTCGCTATGTTAAACTCATTTAACATAGCGAGACACTAAAAAAAGCAACGGAGATCTTGCTTTCTCCATTGCTTTTTAAAACATCGTCTCGCTATGTTAAATGGGTTTAACATGGCGAGACAGCTTTAAAATAAGCAACGGAGATCTCCGTTGCTTATTTAAACTGTCTCCATGTTAAACCCATTTAACATAGAGAGACAGTGTTTAAAAAAAACGAGTTATACTAATGGAAAAAAGTCCGGGCGACCGGACCTTTTTCCATTAGTATAACACGATTTACAACGGGCACGCTGGCCAATCAGCGTGCACGTTTTGGGGGGATCATGGTATAATTTCTGTTAATTATCACTGCTTGTTCCTTAACTAATTTAATTGATTAAGTACTGCTTAGCTGAACTACTTTAATTGTGGAATTTCCTTGCCTGTCTCTTATTTCCGTTTATTTACTTCACCTACCCCCTTGAACTGGCTTCATATTAACATCTCTCTCTCTCTCCCTCCCTACTTACAGTCCCTTAAACACATTTAAAGGTCCAAAAAAAAAACTGAAGCAACTGCCTGCATACAACAACACAGAGAGTGGAACCCCTTACAAACCAGTAAAAACCAATGGAAGTTCTACTTCTATCAACAGACTGTGAGCAGTGTAGGTCTATTATAATCTTCTCTCTGTGATACTCCTACTGATTCTTCTACTGTACACTCTAATGGACCCCCCCCTTTCCTCCCATTTACTGTAACAAATATATACATTGTTTCCAAAGCTTTGCATTTATTTTATAGTCTTATATTTTATCTTGTATATCAGATTTCTTTTGTATTCTTATATTTTATTCTCCCGTTTATTGTAACAAATTTATATAGTTTCCCAAAGTTTTAATTTATTTTATATTCTACTTCCCTGATGCTCAACTAAATCTACTTTTGAGTTCACACAGATAAATAGTAACCTTTAGGTAGTGACCTGGGCTAGCTGGTTGATTGTTTTTCTCTTCTCAAAGCTTTCACCAAGTCCTGGTCCTTAGCCTCCCCCTTTTTCTTGTTCTACTAACATTCTAGTGTAAGTTTCCTAGACCTATCAAACCTGTTTTCTCACAGCTTTCTCCAAACCATGGCTCTTAACCCCCATCTTCTCTCAATCTCCTGACATAATCTTACTGTAAGCTTCCCAGCCCTGTCAGTCCTGTCTATTCCCACTCTCTTCATTTTGAGAATTTACTTATTCCTCTCCTGAGCTGCAGTGCCATCTTTAAATGCTAAAATCCTCTGCCTGACTACACTCTGTTTCTGTCTGCCCACGGGCATCCCTCAGTAGTGTGCACTTACTGCATGTCCCTTTCTAACCCCCTGATTACACTCTGTTTCTGTCTGTCCCATGGGCATCCCTCAGTAGTGTGCACTTACTGCATGTCCCTTTTTAACCCCATGATTACACTCCACCTGTCTGTCCCGTGGGCATCCCTCAGTAGTGTGCACTTACTGCATGTCCCTTTCTAACCCCCCTGATTACACTCTCTTTCGGTCTGTCCCATGGGCATCCCTCAGTAGTGTGCACTTACTGCATGTCCCTTTCTAACCCCCTGATTACACTCTGTTTCTGTCTGTCCCACGGGCATCCCTCAGTAGTGTGCACTTACTGCATGTCCCTTTTTAACCCCCTGATTACACTCCTCCTGTCTGTCCCGTGGGCATCCCTCAGTAGAGTGCACTTACTGAATGTCCCTTTCTAACCCTCCTGATTACACTGTTTCTGTCTGTACCATGGGCATCCCTCAGTAGTGTGCACTTACTGCATGTCCCTTTTTAACCCCCTGATTACACTCCTCCTGTCTGTCCTGTGGGCATCCCTCAGTAGTGTGCACTTACTGCATTTCCCTTTCTAACCCCCTGATTACACTCTGTTTCTGTCTGTCCCACAGGCATCCCTCAGTAGTGTGCACTTACTGCATGTCCATTTCTAATCCCCCTGATTACACTCCTATTTCTGTCTGTCCCATGGGCATCCCTCAGTAGTGTGCATTTACTGCATGTCCCATTCTAACCCCCTGCTTACACTCTGTTTCTGTCTGTACCATGGGCATCCCTCAGTAGTGTGCACTTACTGCATGTCCCTTTCTAACCCCCTGATTACACTCTGTTTCTGTCTGTCCCATGGGCATCCCTCAGTAGTGTGCACTTACTGCATGTCCCTTTCTAACCCCCTGATTACACTCTGTTTCTTTCTGTCCCTCGGGCATCCCTCAGTAGTGTGCACTTACTGCATGTCCCTTTCTAACCCCTGATTACACTCTGTTTCTGTCTGTCCCACAGGCATCCCTCAGTAGTGTGCACTTACTGCATGTCCCTTTTTAACCCCCTGATTACACTGTTTCTGTCTGTCCCATGGGCATCCCTCAGTAGTGTGCACTTACTGCATGTCCCTTTCTAACCCCCTGATTACACTGTTTCTGTCTGTACCATGGGCATCCCTCAGTATTGTGCAGTTACTGCATGTCCCTTTCTAACCCCTGATTACACTCTGTTTCTGTCTGTCCCACAGGCATCCCTCAGTAGTGTGCACTTACTGCATGTCCCTTTCTAACCCCCTGATTACACTGTTTCTGTCTCTCCCATGGGCATCTCTCAGTAGTGTGCACTTACTGCATGTCCCTTTCTAACCCCCTAATTACACTGTTTCTGTCTGTACCATGGGCATCCCCCAGTAGTGTGCAGTTACTGCATGTCCTTTTCTAACCCCCCTGGCATAACTACATTATTTTCCTACTTATCATGGTGCTTATCTGTAAATGTTTAATTAGCTGTATTTACTATGTTCTTTTGTAACATGTGAAATGTAACTTGTAATTATTGTGGAGCTTTTCTCCTCAGGCCTCCACTGAAAGCTGGCTCTTCTTGGCACAGTGGACTTCCCCAGTCATCAAACTTGCATAAAATAAAAAAAAAAAATAAAATAAAAATTTCATTGGCCCACTTACTTCTTTTTTCTTTATTCCACACTGTAGGGCAGACAATTCATGGCCTTTATATCTCTTCTTGATCTATAGCTTCTGCATGGCTTCATGGAACCCTAAAACTCTTTCTTGCTACATCTTCCGAATAATAATACATGAATATGAAACACTACATAGGAGAGGAACTGTTTGCTCCTGAAGTGTTTATTGACTTCCTGTCATGTACTTCTGTGGTCCCCCCTCCCTTATCCTTAGAGCAGTAGATTTTATTGCATCACCGTCTCTCACTGTAATCAGCACTTTTCATAGAAGCGACTCTATAGATGGAGTCTGTAGAGTACATGGCACCTTTTTAGTGCGACTCTTACAAATTAATCTACATTAGTGATCCTTCTTCCCAGACACACCAGTTCTCAATAAGCTTAAACTCTCAGGGTAATTGTCCTATTGTTTTCTCCCTTGTAATACTCTTTCTCAGCCCAAGATTGAAATTGGTCATATACCAACAGTGTTCTACCCTGGTTAATAAATTTGAATGAATGAATGAATGAATTTATGAATCTATTAATAAATAAATCATAAATTAAATAAATAAATACACAGCTATTTCCCATATCATCAAGCCTCTAGGTGTGGTGTTTCAGCTAGTTTGATAAAATGAACATTTCCTTGTCTTCTTCCTGGATAACTATATAAATTTTAGTCTTATTTCTGAAATATTACATTCTTACTATTCTAACCACATCTTTATTTCATGAGTCTCTTTTGCCACTCAGTGAAATGTCCTGCTGTATCCATATTTTAATTTAAGTCTTGATTAGACTTGGCAGTGGCTCTATTGGTGAAAGCAGACATCAGGGAAATGGAAAGATACAAACTAACAGGAAATGTACCTTATGATTTCTCTAGTACACTGTTGCCTTCACTGCATGTCAAGTAATTTCATTGGATAAAAATGTACCCAGTATTTTGCAGCAATGATTTTTAACTCCCATTCAAATTAAAGTTTACATTAAGCAGTGAATTATAAACTAGACTTTAGTTTCAGATAGAATGTGTTTAACTGTTTAACTAACCTTTCAGCGTTGTTACCAGGAACTCATACATAGTAAGCAGTATATTCCCATAAGACTTGGATTGTGGCTGCCCTACCAGCTCATTAAGATATAGACATCTGATGTAAGAACACTTGCAGGGAAATGATTTTAGATTCTACTGCAACATTTATGGTTTAAGTAACTGCTGTACTTATGTAGCAGGTTAGCTGCCCTTCCATGTAATTGTAGGCCTAGCCAAATTTCCTTAAAGGTGAGAATCACACACTGTAACCTGGGTTTATGAGGCAAGCATGTTAAGCATTATACTACTCAACAGTTAGGATGCTTATAAACTAGCATGCATATCAAAGGAGAATTTATCAGACTTCTGTCCAGATAAACATTTTCAGAATTAGCATTCTCTCACTTGGTTGGATACATTTAAGATATTAATGTGATATATAGCTGCAACAAATTATGTATGTATGTACTTATATATGCATGTATTTGTTTACTTGTTTGTTCTGCATATTTCACTACTTTTTTAGGAAAAAAAGCATTGTACCATAATGTCAAGCATTTTAACATTGCTCGTATCATGCATTCTGCAGTACTGTTTTACATTTGCTGATGCAAACTATTTACATAGATTATGAAAATGTAAAAATCATTGCTGCATAGAATTAAGGATGCAAAATTTCCTTTTTACCATAAACAAGATCATCGGGATGAAAAATTAATATAAACATTTCTGTAACTGCGTGACTGACTAATCAATCACCCTAAAATACAAAACAGAGTTAGAAAAAAATTGTCAACACAACTTATAACGCCTTTAAAGCATTCAAGTTTTCTGATTACCTTATTAAACATTCTAGAAATATTTTAAACAAGTCAAGGCTTTAAAAAAATCAAAGGTTTTATGTCCAGTTTAATGTAAGTCTCAGGACTAGATTCACAAACAGGATTATAATCCACAAATGTATTTACTGTCCCTCTGCAGAAGGCTTTCACGAATGAACACTGTCTTGTCACTTTGGCTCTAGACTCTCTACTACTCAAAATAGAAACATGGAAAGTTTTATATCTTTTGTTGAATAAATTTAATTTAAATTATTTCCCTTATTGAACCTGTGTCAGCATCTCTCACTATCCTTTGCAAGTCTCTTCTTTTGGCTGACTCTTATAGTCATTAAAAGCATTTGCTTTTCCTTTCTTTGACTGTTGTACTATCAGTCTTAGCTACAACTACTCCTGAACCATATTTAGACTTTTATTCTAGTATATGTAACTAAATATGTGGTTGGCCAGACTTCTCTTGGTATGCATAGCACTCTTGTATTTTCCTTGCCAGCATGAAAACTTACTGCTTCCACAGAAATGAGACTTTCCAAAAAGCAATGTCTGCACTAAAATCAGCAAAGAAAATAAACAGGGCAGTCAAAGGATTTCACTATCAAAACTAAAACATATAAGAGCTTCCGGCATTGTAAACACTGTGCATTGTTGTTATGCTAAAAAGTAAATTAAGGACACAGGAAAATATGAAGGGTTTTTTAGTCTAAGAAATGGGAAAATATATAGATATATATTTTTGTCCCCCTTGGGAAATCATTTAACTGTCTCAACCTCCAGTACCCTTTTTCTTGTTGGGTCTTCAATCTTATCTCCTAAACCCCCCGCAGACTTACTCCTGTGTTACTAGGGCCAGTTCTGGATCCTACGAGTTCCCGAATGTTTAGCTATCTTTGCAATAATCTGTGTTTTTTTTTTCCTTTTTATGCCATATCCATTCCCTGCCCCACTCACAACTTATCATGATTGTCAATTATATCCTAGGGCAACCCCCCACTTTGGACCACACCTCTCCTAAGGAAGCATCATCAATGAATGTCCTCATATACAGGATGGGTATTCCCATCCTTACCTGCTGCTCCATCAGTCACCTGAGATGCTCAGCAAACCTGGGTTAATTGGATCATAGACAGGGCTTAAACTCGCTGCACACTGGAATGGAAAGAAAAATGTTTTTTGTTAAATTTTCCAAAAAGAAACTACAAATGAACTATTACTATATAATTAGTTATCTGTTAACAGGTATGCCAGTTGGAGAAGAGAACTGCATGTTTAACATTTCTTGTCATATTTACAGAAAGCAGAAAAGCAATATATATATATATATATATATATATATATATATATATATATATATGTATATACTTTTACTGCAGGTTCTTAGGAAAAACATAGCAGATTTGCAACATTAAAGTACAGTTGTGTAAGCTGAAATTACCATAACAGCAGATGTTAAAATGATAATAGTTGCAGTATTTATTTATTTATTTATTTGCAGTTTGTTAACTGGGAAAGTCCACTGGGCCATAAAGACTCCATTTGTCAGTGAAGGCTCGGGGAGAAAATCTCCTCAGTACTGTAATAAAAGTAGAATTTTATAAATTGGTAATATACAACTGCCAAATAATTGGCTTACAATGTGAAAACACAGTTAGCAATCCAGTGACAAGACAAATAGCAGTGACAATTACAGCATTTTTTAAGAAATTAGAGCATAGAGGAATTCAAGGCAGCTGAGGGCAAGTTCAGTTGTAGATGGAGGATAGGTATTCATGTAGCAAAGTTTTGAAGCAGGCAGGATTGTGGGTTTTTCTAATGGATAAAGGTAAAACATTCCAATTTTTGGCTAAAGAGTAGGAGTAAAGAAGTTGGCTGGGAGGAAAATTTGGTTTGCAAACCTGCAAAGGTTGCCTTAGCTATAGGGATTTTATCTTGCCAAGGTTATAACAGTCGGTCAGCTCCCAAAGCTTCAGGATACCTTCCATGTGCCCAAACCATCAAGCAACCTGAGCTGGTGCTGATGTAAATACAAGTTTGGGTGAGAAGCCATTCAAACCTTTCCTGCCAGCAGAGAGAATGAAGCTGAGTCCTGAAAGGAGAAGCTAGGAATAACAAGACATAAATGTCCACACCCTAGCATAAAAGCACACGAAAAAACTAAGATGGAGGAAGGGCATGGTTACTGCAACAGTGTTCATTCAAACATCTACTATTATGGCAAGTTCAACTTACACAACTGTACTATGTTCTTCCTATTGATCACTGTTGCAGTAGCCTTAGCTATATGGGTAGATTACTGTAGCTAACTATATTTGGCAGCTGAAGGTGAAGTGTCCAGAGAATGGCCCTAGCAAAGCATGATCTAGACCTAGCAAAGGAATTCCGCTAATAGTGCCTTGTTAGTATGCACAGAAGACCAAGTAGCAGCTTCAGTAATAATTCTAGAATCCAACCCTTTCCAAAAAGCCGTAGAAGAAGCCATGGTCCTTGTAGAGTGGGCCTTGATCCTGTCTGGAATAGATTTGGTATGGTGAGTATAACAAAAGGTGATAGCCTTAGACAATCATTTGGTAGCCTTGAACACTGGAGAGGGAGTATAATGTATCTCCAAACACCATCATATTGGGTGACTTTCCTGGAGTTCATAAATTCAATGCCATGGAACAGCTAGTCACTGTTCCAGGACTGCATGGATCAGGCAATCCCAAATAAAACCAAGACTGAACCTGGGTGGAAACCCCAGATATGCTCAGAAATTAGTCCAAAATGATACAAAAATCACTGAACCCACAGACATTGCCAACATACATGAAAGGCAGTCCATACAGCCTACAATGTAAACCATATGTCAAAGATGGGGCTGTAAACTGCTTTAAGGGACAGAACCCACAGGGTTAGAGTTGCTTGGTGTCCACAGGGTGGGTCCTTGGTCCCTATTGTTTGGCATCTACTTCTCAAGTACAGGCCAACACATAGGAGGACTTTGGCTGACATCCTGAAGAGAAGGGACTCTGACAGATAGGAGCCATGGAAGCCACCATGGCCAATTAATGTATAGTAATGTATAGTCATAGAAAAAAACAAGAAAACCCCAAACCCCAAGCTATATGGTGGCCACCAAGCACTAAGCACAAGGTAGGTTAGACCTGGGGACCCAGGTTGACACAGTGGCCTTCTTTTGACACTCACATTGCTAAAGTAGTTCTCACCCGACATCTGCATGCAGAGGACCCCAAAAGTTTCCTCACCAAAAGGATAAAGGACTCCAAAATCTGTCATATGCTGCCAGATTGAAGAAACCGCCTGCTCAGAGGTGACATGTGCCTGACACACAAGGCCATGTCAAACCCCCGAATTAATGGACATGCCACCCTCAAAAATCCAAATCCACCAAAACCACTAGAGCAAGTGACTAAAACCTTAGCACGGATATAAACAGGCGTGCTGGAGGGAGGGATTTTATCACTCAGAGACCCTATGCTGTGGAATAAAAATCCCGGTCCATGTGAGGCAGAGCACCAGATAGCCTAGTATAAACCTATGAACCTATGAACCTATAATAGTCTGTTTTGACACCATTTGTCCTTTCTTCTTACCTTCATAAGAAAAGAACACTTGATCCAATCATCTGAAAGATTTAGTTCTGTCAGGATAGTACCTGAGTTGACTGTGGGCATCCAAGGTATAGAATATCCTTTCACCCTCATTTTCAGGTTCAGGAAAGAAAACTGGAAGGTAGATAGTTTGACTTAAAGTAAACTTGTATACCCTTTAGGCATAAAAGAAAGATTAGTTCTCAAAGAATACCTGTCCTTGGGGAAAATGAGATTGGGTTGACTCAACGTAAGAGCTTGCAACTCCAACACCTTTCTTGCAGAAGTCAGAACAATCAATAAAACTGTTTTCCATGTTAAAAACCTCATGTCAACCAGATTAGCTGGTACAACTGGAGTAATGTAGTTTCTGTAACAGAAAATTAAGGTCTTAAGGATAGGTCACTGGTTTACTTGGGGGCCTCTTATGCAAAAGAATTTTCAAGAAGATTTTGGCATGTGACTGTCTTGAAAGAGGAGGATCCATGGGCAGACATGCTAAAATGGTTGATAAATGAACCTTGATAGAGAAATAAGAAAGGTCATAGGACAGTAATTCACCCAATATTGTAACATCAGAGAACAACTAGCCCCGAATGGGTACTGGTTATTTTGTTGGCACCAACTAGAAAAACTTTCCCATTTGCCAATATATGATTTTCTAGTAGCAGGCTTTCTTGTCTCCATTCGTACCTTCTGCATATCTTCAGAAAACAAGTAGCTAAAAAGAAATAGGACCCTATCATCCATGCAGTCAGCTGAAGATGATTGATGTTGGAGTGCATCAAACAACCCTCTTCTTGTTTGATTAGATCCACTCTGTGAGAAAGGTGTGGTAATTGCCCCTGTCCATTTCCAAAAAAGGGATAACCATGGTTGCCTGGGTCAGAAGGGAGTCATCACAATGATCTCTGGGGACTCCCTCTGAATCTTCATGAGTACCCTGATATTAGTGGAAAAGGGTATAAAGGCATACAGGGACATTGCTGTCAAAAAAAAAAGAAAAGGCATCTGTCTTCCAGGCTATCTGCATGGAGTCCTAGAACATTGTTTTGCCAGTTGATTCTTCAGAGAGGAGGCAAAGAGGTGTACTCGAGAAACTCCCTACAGATGAATCAAATCTTGAAATTACCATGATCTAGTTTCCATTTCTGAGGGTCTGCCCTGATCCCAATCAGTTTGTCTGCCACTCACTTTTGCTCTGACAGAATGTTGGATTCCTGTAGAGTGAGAATGTGCTGTGAAGCTATATCCCAAGCACCCATGGCTAGTCTGCAAAGGGGGTATGATCTGGTTCCTCTTGCTTGTTGCTGTACCACATCATAGTGGCATTCTCTGTAACCACTTGAAGAGATCCTGGGGACCAATGATTATTCAGGAATTGAAAGCATTGATTAGGGCAAGCATCTCATTGATAATTATGTGCTTGCATCTGTCCTTGGTGTCCCACACCATCTTAACATTTATCTTTCATGAAACTGCTTTGGAGCATGGTGGAAGAAGGGGAGACCTTGATTTAAGGATAAATGTTGTTTCTACCAAGTGATGTATCATCTGACAACCCACAGTACTGGCATCTGAAAAAGAAAAAGGTGCTGATCTGGGGACCAAAGAGATTTCAGATAACACTATTTCTTTTTCATGTGGAGTCTAGCCAAAGATATTATGATAATCATAGATCAAATGCGATCCAAAATCCTGAGGTATTCCTGCACAGTGACTGAAGTATGAGTGAAAAACCTTAGAAATAGATCTAAATACATATCTATTTTTATGTGGAAGAAAAGTTCTTTGAACTGAGGTGTCTAGGTGACATACCAGGAACACAATCCTGTGTGAAGGAGTTAAGAAAGAGTTTTGAATGTTCTCTTGGAATCACAGCTTGTGCAAAAGATCTGTCACTCAAGTGAAAGATTCTTGACATTTTGGAAAAGACTCTGCAAAAGATAAGCAAGTCATCTAAATATAGAAAAATGTGGACACCCTGTAGCCTGCAATGACTAACTGGAGCTAGACAATTTGTGAACACTTTTGGTGTAGTGGGTAGACCATAGGGCAAGGCAGAGAACTGATAATGTGGTCCAGACACACACAGAACCTTAAACACCTGAAATCTGGATGAATAGGAATGTGAAGATAACGCTCTTTTATGCCCAGTATTATCAGCAAACTTGAAAGAGGAAGAAGAGACCACAACTTGTGAAGTGACATCATTTTGAATTTGAGCACTATCTCAAACAGGTTTAGGAAAGAAAAATCCAGAACTGATCTCCAACCCTTTTCTTTATTTGGGACTAGGAGTATATTTGAATAAAACTCCTTCCCCATCTGGGAAAGAGGAACTGGTTCTATCACTCCTAAGGACAACATGTGATAAAGAACAGGTAGAAACAAAGGAGTCTGAACTGCAGTTTGAGGAATGACCCCCTGGAAAGGAGGAATTTCTTTCCATTGCCATCTGTAACCCTGAGTAATGATTTTCAGAACTCATTTGTTTTAAGCTGTTGTCAGAGAGAATAAAATGGAGATTCAGACTAGACGAGAAGGGGGGGCCAGGGTGGGAAGTGGTCACAATGTTTCTTAAATAGTCATACAGACTTGTTGGAGTGCCCTTAATTGTGGGAGGTTTGTGAGTTCTTTTTGAAACCTCCTTGTCACTTCTTAAATGTCTATTTACTTGAATTCTCTTGAAACTGTTAATTCTGTTTAGAAAAGGAGGGATAAAAAAATCTTAGAGATTTCCTCAATCAGCTTGGTCCTTTCTTCAGACTTTTGATTACCTCTGCAGCAGAGGGGCAAAACATTAAATTTCTATTCAAGTGAGAATTTAAAATCTCATTTTTAACAGTCTTCTGGTAGATTCTGAGAATGCAGTCAAGCAAACCTCCTTAAAACCATACCAGTGGCCATAGACCTACAAGACGTATCAGCTGAGTCATACACACATTGCAAATAATGAGTAGTTAGTGACCTGTGCAATAAAAAAAAAAAACTTTAAAGCAAATTTTTCTTTACAAGAATAGACTGTGGATAAAACATTCCTCTTACATTCAATATATGTCTGGATAAACTTTAATAATGAGCCTGACAATTTAAAATTCTGAAATTAAAGTTGCAGAAGTGTACACTTTTTTTTTCTCATATCTATCAATAATTTTCCAATCCTTATTAGAAAGATTAGGGTTAGAATTAATAAATGCTTAGCAGCTGAGGACTCAACTAAGGCTACAGCTGCTGGGTCAAGTTTGTGAATAGTGTATAAAAGTTTAAATGCTGAGGAAGATTTCAAAAATAGTAGCAAGTCTGAGCCTACTAGTTCTATGGCATGAGGACTTGAAGGAAGGGAAGCCTTTGTAGTTCTGACCAGATGGAGTAAACCATTCCAGCTCTGGTCTGGATCATTTTAACTTGGTGATAGTGCTTTTGCTTCAGGATATGGCTAAGCAGGGCTTGGCCTTGTAGCTTGGCCTGTACGGTTGTGTGTGGGGAGACAGTACAGGCAGTCATGATGGGCACAAGGATGGAGGGGGAGCAGTCCCCATTCTGTCCTTCTTACTCCACCTTGTTTTTCACCAATTTATCACATCATACTGGGGACTGATCAGACTGGGGACCCAGCTCTTGGGGACATCCAGGTAACATGGTAGTAGTCACATTGCCTGACTTGGTAAGGGAGTTTAATGCCAGGTTGAGTAAACAAGAAAGGGGAAGCTCTGACAATGATTTTAAGCCCACACTGAAGGGGTACATTTCACCTGTCTGCCTGTTGCTTAGTACGTTGTTGCCCTCTAGGTTCTAGGCAGGATCAGAAATAACCAGCAGTGGAGATGGTTTAGTGAGGAAGACAGTAGACATAGCAAACAATTCTTGGAGTGTGCCATATTGATAAATAAATTCAGCTTTGTGTATATTGCCGGTAATGATGATGTGTGGTGAGCTGCAAATAAATGGTGGGTAATGATCTCCAAGCTCTGTGTGGTTATTGTGTCTATGATGGCTGGTTAGGACAAACAGAACTGTACTGTGTACACACAAAAAAAAACTCGGGCTAGCATTGTGGTGTGCATCATTAAGTTCATGAAATATTACAATATCATGTAGTTAAATTATAATCTATGCATGCTTTAAACAATTAGTAATTGCCAGGAATACTGTGTGGGAAACCAGTGAGGAACCAAGGCCAATTAACCCACAGCACTGACTGGTTAAGTGATCTCCTCAGTGTCACACTGAGATGAGGGACATCAAGTCCTAGACTACAGGAACATTCCTATTTAAACATGCATAGCCTTAATCCTCTGGGAAAATCCTGGGTCACATAGCTGGAAAAAAAAAGATTTGTTTTATCTATTCCAGATCAACTATAAGATAATATGTTGTAGTTTGAACCTAATCACTTTAAACCCTGGCAGGCTGAGAGTAAATTATTTGGTTAGTATTAACATTGACAGAATGCACGGAGTTCTTGCTATTTCCATAATTGCAAAGAAGTATAACTCCATTCCTTGTAAAGTGAAATTACTGATTATTGATTGCTTATAATCCTCTGTCTGTTCTTCTTCAAATTCAATGAACATAAATAATAACTGACTAGACAAGTACAACAAACTGTAATACATAAACAAAACACTGCTAGAAACAATATAATGAATTGCTTTACCTATACACAACAGCTTAAAGGAACAGCACTTGTTAGAGATTAAAAGGCATTATCATGGGTTTATCAACGCAGAAGAACTAAAGGAAATGGTAATATTTTATAGACCTGAGTGGTGATAGCATAATTATACAAAGGCATCTAAAGGCCCCAGTTTGTCTCATATTTCCTTCACTTAATGAAGTAATGCAGTGGTGATTCTAAGTCTTAAATCTAATCAAACCAAGTCTGCCCATTCCTGACAGGAAGACAATGACTACTTCATGTTTCATTATAAACAGCATGACAGCTAATATTTTAGGTCACAGTTGTCTGAAAGGTTTGAGAAACTTGTAGAATAATTCTCAAATAAGGCTCAGTGAGACTCTCAGAAGTGACTCATTCATATTCTGAATGATCCTAGTGCCTTGCAAGATATCTGCCTTGTGTTGGATGAATGCAAAAAATTATGCAATACAATTTACCCTTTGATATTTTTAGTATTTATATATTGGAGACTAGCCCTGCTCATATTACTGGCAGAGCAGGATATAAAAATCAACTGTTGTTAAAGTAGCTTTCAGGTCTTGGAGTTTATTTAAACTTATCACCCCCCCCCACCCCCATTCAGTAACCACTTGCTGGCTTCCTACAGCTCCACGTCATCACTAATATACATCCCTCTCCACATAGATTCATAGGTAGGTACTAGGCTATCGGCCAAGGGCTTAAGTAAGCCTAGCCAACAAGGTTCCCTGGCTTACGCCACCCATGAAAGTTATTTGAAATGCCTCAGGACTCCTAATTAGGGTTTTGAGTGGATAAGGTCATATTTTCAGTGAACAGTAGAGAGCTGAGCTTTCTTTCTCTTTGTTAGTCTGTCCTAATTTGCCACGTACCAAAAAGTGGTCTTGAAAATGCATCCAGCATGTTTTCAGATGATTTTAAGATGACAAGCATCTATCATGATTTTTCTTTCCCAGAAGACCCAGATTTAGAATCTAGTGTCACTAAGATGGTGGTCCAATCATAAGTAATCCTACAAACCCCCTAGAAGGAAAGAGAACTCGCTCTTAATCACTTAATTCTCATTGCATTATTGACTCATCAATATAAGAGCCAGAGTCACTACATAAAATGGATTAGAAATCAGTACTGGTGTAAAATTTTCTACAATGCCCCTGATGACCATGAAATATTAAGAGTTGACATATGTCTTTTGGCACAACATTGGTCTGACTTCAGACATGCTCCTAATTTTTGCAATTATGTCTTTCAATATTTGAAGGCTTTATAATAAATGAATTTACTTAGAACACTGCAAGGAAATTATGGAAACCCATTGATTTTTTATTGTCAACATGACCAAATCACCTAGAGCCATATTTTACACTGGCAAGTGGCTAGCCCTGCCACAACACAAAGTCTGTGATCTCTGTTTTCCTATCTTGAGGATACTGTGACCACAGTAGATAAAGCAGTTAGTCTATACAACTCTTGTCAGTATAGGGCACCATGTAGAGTCTGTGCTGCTGCTGATAGCTCTGTTCATTGATGAGCTTGAGATGGAAACAATGAGCATGTTTATTGAAGGTGGGAAGTACAGCATAGAAACAACATGCAAACTCCAAACAGATATTGTCCGGATGTCAGGTTCAAACCATGTACCTTGTGCATTGGAGGTGAAAACCTTAACTATTATGCCAACTGGTTTCTGCTGGGTGAAATAGGGGAGAAATGGATACTGAGGGTACTCATAGCAGTGTGGTGAGAAAGGTATATCCCAGATGAATGGAGAATAAACATACTTATGCCTGTATACAAGAACAAAGGGGACATCCACAATTGTGTGCAGTACGGAGGTATCAAACTCTTGTAACATTACATGAAAGTTCTGGAGAGGGTGATTGATAAACAGATATGCAGAGTAGTAGAAAGTAAAATGGGAGATGAGCAGTTTGGATTCAGATCAGGATGCAGCACAACTGATCTGATGTTTGCAGTAAGACAGGTAGTTGAGAAGAAGCTAGAGATGAGGAGAGTCCAGTTGAACATTCCTAAACTTGGAGAAACCATATGACACAGTCCCAAGAAAGCCAATTTAGGCAGTACTGTTGTGGTTGTAAGTCCCAGAAATATTGGTAGACCCAATGATTCAAGTACAAACAGTGTTCGGTCTCACAGAGGGTTTCCAGTAGAATTGGGTAAGCATCAGGGCTCAGCTCTGAGCCCACTTCTGTTCATACTGGTGATGGACTACTTTAGCAAACAAGTTGGAGGGGACAGACCAACAAAGTTGCTGTATGCAGAAAATGTGACATTACAGGCAGACTCTGAGCAAGAATTTCAGCAAAGGATAGGAGAATGGAATGCAAAACTGAAGGCATATTGGATGAAACTAAGTACAGATAAGATGGTGGTAAATGGCAGCAAATTGGAGAAATCAGAACAAGCTGAGAATTAAGGTAGAAGGGAAGATAATGGAACAGGTTAATAGCTTCAGTTATCTTAGAAGGGTGGCTGACAAGAAGGAAAGTCTGAATGAAGATGTCAAAGCTAGAATCAAAGGGGTTTCAGCCAACTGGTATATAGTGTCAGGTGTAGTGTATCACAGAAAAATGCCAAAGAAGCTGAAAAGTGAGATGTACAGTTTTGTGACCAGTAAAGAAGCTTGGACAGTAAAGGCACAGCAGATGAGAAAGCTAGAGGTGATGGAAATGAGCCTGAGAAGGATGTACACTGTGGGACAAATGAAGAAATGAGGTCAAAAGAGCAGAAGCCAAAGTAGCTCCAATTGCAGAAAAGATCGAAGAGAACAGATTATGGTGGTTTGGGCACATATGCAGAAAAGCAGAAGTGATGCCTTTATTAAGAATCAAACACAAGACAGATACTCAGTACAAAGAAACAACACTGGGGCTGTATGCACAACTTCAACACGGTGCATGCATTTTCATAGAAAATATGCTTCACTGTCACAAAGTTAAATTGTTTCACTATTACAAAATTAAAAAAAAATTCTACGCTTACAAAATATTGTTCAATTTCTTACTCCAAAATCAGGAGTAAAGAAAACAGTATGAAGGAAAAGGGTCCAGATTAAGAACACCTATCAAAGATCATTCTTTCATACTTAGAAAGTTAATAGAATACCAGGGTATGCATTAATATCAACTTTCTGAAGAAAAAAAGTAGTCCATAACTCTGAGTGTCATAGTATAATCTTATGAGGAACTGATTAAAAATATGAGGTAAAGTCAAAAACATTCTGCAAAATCAGATACAGTTGAGTCCTGAAAGTAGAAACAAGGAGGGTTACATTATTTAGTCAGGTGATACACTTTTGGCTCAGATATTTTACTATGTCAACATCCTTTATCATCAGCTGCAAGATAGGTATATGTGGAACTTTTGTTTATGGCAGATTAAGTGAAGTTCTTTCTCTGTGAGTCTGCATCCTGTCAGGCACAATATTGCATATTATACCATGACCCCCCCAAAACGTGCACGCTGATTGGCCAGCGTGTCCGTTGTAAATCAAGTTATACTAATGGAAAAAGGTCCGGTCACCCGGACTTTTTTCCATTAGTATAACTGTCTCGCTATGTTAAATGGGTTTAACATAGCGAGACAGCTTTAAAATAACGGAGATCTCCTGTGCTTATTTAAAAAGGTCTCGCCATGTTAAACCCATTTAACATAGCGAGACAGTGTTTTAAAAGCAACGGAGAAAAAGATCTGAGTCTCGCTATGTTAAATGAGTTTAACATAGCGAGACAGTTTTAAAATAAGCAACGGACATCTCAAGGGCACCGCAGGTCTAAGAGATTTGAGACTAAATACTGCGGCTCCATATTTTTCTGAGAGGACAAATTCTGTACACGTAGTTCATGTCTGAACTGTTATACCAGTGGCAGCAACTCAATATTGAGGTGAGTGTGAAATATATGCAGCTTCTTAATGACTTTTTCTTACCGATAGAAGAAGAATTGAGATCACGTATTAATCAACAACAGCGCTTATTATATGAGCGTTTTCCACATTCATTAATTGATGAGAACCTTAGTGATGTGATTGACAATGCCAGTCAGTATGAGAGAAAACTTATTGCACAGAAGAAGAATAAACTACAGCGAGATATTACTGATTTTAAAATGGGCCAGATTTTCACTTGGCCCAGAACGGCATTTACCAGATCTAATATTGACTCTACTAATCATAATGCTGTTAGAGGAACAACATCTAGAGGTAACTATAAGTTGCCTTTAGAGACTACCCCCACATCCACAGTCAATAGTGAACATTTGGCTATTGCTACGAGGAAGAATTCTACCATTGACATTGTACCACTCATTACGACTGGATGTCCTGTGACTTGTGAGAGTGATGCATCTAACACTATACCAGACACTATTGATAATGACAAAGAAGGAACTATCTGTACTTCCGATGTAATATTAGTCTCACACGAGACAGACAGTTCCTCAGATATAGTTCCTGTTTCGACACCAGTTGTACGTAGTAAAAATACAAATTCCTATAAACTGATGTCTAAGGATTCTAACAGTGTGTTAACCAATGATTTTGATACTGCTGTAGCTAAGGTGTTTAATTCTTCCCATCCTTTTCCTATCAGGGAGGACAAGGGGGTGGGGAGGGTGAGATCACAGAGCAGAGGGAGACAGAAACGGAAATTGTCATCAGAGTGTCTCCCGAACAAAAATATCAAGAAAATGTGGGAAGTCAATGGGAAGGGGAAAACTTAGTCTTTAATCTTTCTTCCCGTCCTTTGACTATAGATGAATTATCTATCTTGTCTAAAGGTTTGTCCTTTATACCCACTACAAGTAGCGTATTTGAAGAGACAGTGCGAGACTTTAAGTTATATGTAAGGAATTTATCTTTACGTCTAACCTTTGGCAATAATAGTGTACCTATGAACAATAAACGTTTTCATAGACCTAGTGTTTTTACACCACAGTTGCATCCACTTCTAGCAGCCTTTAGCAAGCTCGTTGAGGATGATTTATACAAACTGAGGGACACTAACAGACGCCCTTACATCAAGTATAACTTAAGGGCTGCAGAGAGAAGTGCCCTACATGGGCTAAGCAAGGAGGCTTCATTATCCATCAGGCCAGCAGACAAGGGGGGCGGTATTGTCATGTTGGACACTGATGATTATGTAAACAGGATGTTTTCCATGCTAAGTAACCAACAATTTTACCAGCCTATAGCTTTCAACATGGTACAGTTCTATTCACACAAGGTCCATATGTTTCTATTAGGTCTTTTAAATAGCAATGTGATAGACCTTTCCCTGTTTCAGTTCTTGGATGTACCCACTCCAATGATCCCTTTAATCAGTGTCCTGCCCAAGGTACATAAAAATGTACGAGACCCCCCTATGAGACCAATTGTGGCTGGTAGAGGGTGGGTAACTGAGCCGTCTTCGATCTATCTTGAGAGTCATTTAAGACCTATAGTAGAGAGTAATCAGTTTATTCTAAAAGATACAAAACAATTTCTACTTGACCTTTATGCTAGTCTTAGTGATATACAAGACACAGCTGGCCTTATTTTTGTCACGATGGATGTTCAATCCTTGTTTACAGTAATCCCTAATCAGGTTGGCATTGATAAAGTTTGCCGCTACTTAACACGGGTATCTGAAATGTCTGATATGAAGATTCATTTAATAATGTCATTACTGCAGTTAGTTTTATCTAACAATATATTTTACTTCCAAGGCAGATATTTCCTACAGCGAGATGGCGTGGCTATGGGCACCTCCTGTGCCAATAGCTACGCCAACTTATTCATGGCTGAATGGGAGCATGAAGTCATGTATGAATCAACAGCGTATGTGGAACATGTTTTGTTCTACAGACGCTTTGTAGATGATCTTTTCTTTTTATGGGGGGGTTCTGTGGAAGATTTACACAGTTTTGTGTCATATATCAATGCTTCCACTACTTACCTCAAATTTACTTATGAAATGTCCAATACTAAAATTTCATTTCTAGATGTTTTTGTTGAGAAGCTACATAGCGGCCTGATCAATACAGGGGTTTTTAGGAAGAATTGCCATAGGAATACAATCTTACATCGCTCCAGCATGCATCCCAACTATGTTTTCAATAATATAGTGAAGGGACAGGCGTTGAGGGCGTCTAGGTATAATCCCAGTAATACAGGGTTTGAACATGATTTGGGAGACTTGAATCGAAGATTGACACAAAGAGGATACGGATTGAATGATTTTTCTAAGGGCACCACAGGTCTAAGAGATTTGAGACTAAATACTGCGGCTCCATATTTCTCTGAGAGGATAAATTCTGTACATGTAGTTCACAGTGACACTAGAATAGGTAATGCCACAATTAGTACAGGAGTATTTTCAGTTTTTTTCACCAATGATGTTGTTGCCATCAAGGAATTAGTGAGGAGTCATTGGAATGTTTTGATGGTTGACTCTCACATCAGAGAAATATTAGGTGATGCCCCCCAGTTTAGATATAGGAATAAAAAGAATTTAAAGAGGTTATTATGTGATAGAGACCCCACTAACTCACGATACAGCATTCAACAAAGCGGAACACGCTGTTGTGGTAGTTGTAGTTTTTGTTCTTATATTAACCCCTCTACTTTGTTCATCCATCCCTCCAGCTCACGCCAGTATTTCTTTAGAGTGAATGGTAATTGTTTGACCAGAAATGTTATATATCTTGCTACCTGTTCCCTATGTAACTCGTTCTATATAGGGAAGACTAACAGATGCTTTAGAGATCGTATACGTGAGCATTTATATAGCATCAGGATGGGGCATGTTAGTAATGCACTGGCCAAGCATGTATCTGAATTTGGTATCCAGCACACCTTTACTTTTAGAATAGTTGAACATGTTAATGTTAACATCAGAGGTGGAGATATTAGAACACACACCGAGAGTAGGGAAAACATGTGGATTATTAAATTGAGATCTGATGTTTCACCAGGCCTCAATGCTAAGGTCTCTGTTAGACCGTTTCTGAAAACAAGAAGATTGAAGGCTCATTAACCTATACTTAGTTTTTCTTCTATTCCTATATATTACATAGACTTCATTGAGAAGTATGTCTTAGCAATATATTATTATTAGGTTACTTCATAATCATTTTATGGTTATTTTTGAAGTATTTTAAAGCATTACAATGTTTTTAAATTTGTTTTAGTAGTCCATGTATAAGTGAAGCCTTTTTAATTGATTGTTATTGCGCTAATTACCTAATTGAGTTTTTTTTACTGCCTTTAATAGTATATTATCTGTGTACTAGTCATTTATATTTGAGTCTGAAGAAGCCGTGTAGGTGAAAGCGCTTACTCAATAAAACTGCCTTTCTACGATACCTATTTCGTCTTGCGAGTGGTTTATTGGTGGAGAGACTATATGTGAAGAGAACTGTGTGTTATTCTATCTGCACCGACTACTTGTATTTTCGTTGCTGCTGCCTTGGTTCACCTTCTGAATGCTGAACTTTTCCTGTTATTGCTATACTGGCTTAGTTTACAAACCTGTTTTACCTCATGCTCCTGTTGTTGAATACTTTATGAAAGTTGCAAATATACATTTGAATTTTATTTTATTTTACTTCTGTACTAAGTTTGTGTAACAGGCTAAGGTAAGGGGATCCTCTGTAAGGTTGTTCTTAACTTGAAAGAAAAGGTGAAGAGAAACAAAGGTTTGACTATTCTTTGTGTGGATAAGGTTCGAATTCTGTGTTATTGTCACCATACATTGTGGTTTGCAGAAACATACCCTGGCTTTAATTAATATGGAATGTAACTGGCCTTGATAAGAATAAGATGATGAAAACTGATACATCACAGCTCTCTGTCCCCTCACCTATGGTTGTTGCAAGAGGCTCATACCACAACTGTTTCCAGTGAAAATATGTGGGATACACCAAAACCTGAAGAATATGCTTTCATAACTGGTGAATTCCTAAAGGCAGCAACATCTGAAAGTAACATTATGTGTGAAAATAATTATCTTTAACTGCAAAAGAGTAGACAGCATTGGACCATTACACATCCTTTGTAAAGCTGAAAAAAGTGATAAATATTTAACACATAAATATCTGCATTGTATTAGATCACACATATTGATTGGTGCACAAATTAATAAATTAGTAAAGGGTAATACAATTGGAAATGCAGTAGAAATGCAAAATAATTCAATGAAAAATGCAGACTTCTTTCAAAATGTATTTATTTTATTATCTTTTATTATTTAAAAAAGATGTTATCACAAAATGATTATGTATTCCATGGCAATATAACTATTTGCCACGTATACTAAAAAAAAACAGTAAATAATTGCTCTGATTCTCCATTATGAATCATACAGTTCATTACCTGCCTTTGAATATTCATCAGCTATAGAAGTAAAGAAATCATACCATGATAATACAACTAATGTGATGACTCTCAAAGGGTTTTGCTATGGTAAACTCTTCATGATCTGATCAATGAGAAGGCATAGCTATTCTTTGAAGCAGATGTAAATGGATGCAACAAGGCTGCAACTCAGATGTAGAGGGCAGGACATTATTGACAGAGGAATCTAAATTTTACAAGGTGCACGTTGATAGGATATATGCATCTAGCAAATATAAAAGTTCCTTTGTATTATTCACTGAAAAAGAGTCAATGTGTTGGTCAGCACTATTTATTGTACTAAGAGATAACTGGAACTGTGTTTGGCCAGCAAATTGATCATTTCTATAGGTCTGTTAAAATTTGTAGGTCTAGCCACAGGAGGAGATTGAGGAGTTCCATCTTCAGTTTGATTTAACTAATTATTGGTGCCAACTCTGCCCCAACACAAAGCAATACACTTGTATATTGACATCATGAATGTAAAATTTTAGACTGCTTTCTTTTTCCTTTATTTTGTCCAACTATTTCAAAAAATGATATAAGTAGAAATCCTTACTAGATGTATTGTGGAACATTTGATGGTATCTGTCAGAGCTGTAAAGATAAATAACTTAGATATTTAATATTCCTGATTTACAGAAAATTCCATATTATAGGATAAGATACAGGTCTGCTACATAAAGGAAGCCATGCTTCAGCAAAAACAAGTGACAGAGAAAATATCTATATAGTAGATCTAGCCTGGTTATCATCTCAGGGATGAATACTAGCCAAAGCCCAATTGCAGCCAGCAAAACATCATAACATTCATTGGGTTAAGTGCCAAAAGGTATCAAAAGACTTTCCACAAAGTTAGACTCAGTGGGATGCAATGGTGGGCCTTGCTGTCCTAGGGGGTTAGACCTCAATTGATACAACATGATAAAATGTTAAAACAAAGCAACAGCCCATGCTCTATACCCTGAAAGTATATGCAAGTATAAGGATATGAAGTAAAATGTTGGCACATTGACTAACACCATCATTGGGTAAACTGGGTATAAAAATCAATAAGCACAAGTGTTCTGGTAAAGTAGTGTGCCACCCTCCTTAATTAGCCAACTATTTTGCATGTTGTTTTCAGTAAGTATATGCACTCAAATGAGTTCAGTTTCATAGGTTCATAGGTGTACAGCAGGCTAAAGACTACTGGGGCCTTTATAAGCTTAGCCATTCAACCCAAATGAATCTCACAAGTTTTATGCCTTAGAGGTTATTGCAAGGGTTGTATGATAGTTTGGGCATGATTAATAGCTCCCTCTGTCCAACAGAGACATAGGTGTCAGACCAAGGATACATTTCCAATTTCCCATTCACTGGTCCTGATTGTGCTTGAATAGGGTTAAGGAAGGGCTCTGCTTCACATAGATGGGAAATCCATTCCAGATAATGGGGATTCTCTGAGATACATAGCTGTTCCTCCAACATGTACATTTTAAGTCACAGGCAAAGTTTATATCCTTAGATCTAGCACTACTTGTGCTATTTGTTTTGCAGATATGCAAAAGATCCATCAGAGCAGGATCTAAGTAGGGCTTATAAGCCAGGTATAAATCAGCTGTTAGCAGTCTATAGGAAACAGAGTACAGAGATAGGACTTTAAGGCAATCTGCATAGGACATTGTGTTTACACCTTGTATTTTATTGTTAGAAAGCTCTGTGATGTTGCAGTTGTTGCATGTACCCGGTCAGGTACATACATCAAAGGAATGTTATACTCGATGGCTGAGTGCAATGGCACAGTGACCTCTCCGGATATAGATGTCATGCTGTTACTTTTAAGTTGTGTGATATGAACATTTTTTCTTACAACTTTAGACACATGTTGGTTGAAAGCCAGGTTTCTGTCTGCATAAGTCACCAAATCTCTGATTATTGTGTCTACTTTTAGTGGTGTTTTATAAATAAGGTAGTTTTCCTGGGTAGTTAACTTCCCAACAAGTACTATTATCCATTTATTGGCATTGAGTTTTAAGCCATGGCACTGGCACCAGTCATTTGTCTGTGTTAGCCGTTCCTGTAAGATGTAGTATCTTGGGATTTTCTATGATTGCTCCTAACTTGCAATCATCTGCAAACTTTGTAAGCTAGAGTCCCTCGACATTGGCTTTGACTTCCAAAAAGTGTATGCCAACAAGGAGTGGATCCAGCACATAACCCTGGGGGACACCACTTCTGATTGGCCTCTTTGTGGGAGTGGTCTCTCCAAACCTAACTTCCTGAGTTCTGTCTGTGAGCCAGTTGGTTATTCAGTGAGTTATATAGGGATTTATGCCTAGTTCCAAAAAAGTTTGTTTGCAATGCCCAAGTGGGGTACTGTATCTAATGCCTGAGCTAGGTCAAGATAGGCAGTATGCACTGTTTTCCTATCTTCCACTGCCTTGTTGACCTTATCAAAGAAATTCATCAAGTTCAACAGTTATGACTTGCCTTTGATAAAACCAAACTAGCTTAGGTCCTGTATCTGAAGATTTCCTATGTCATTGTTAATAATTTCCATGATAATGCTATCCATGGTTTTGCATTTGAGACTATTGAGAATAATGGGTCTGTAGTTTCTGGGATACATTGATGGTCCACCCATGTGCAGAGGGATGATTGTTGTAGTCTACTATTCATGTGGCATGATGTCTGTGTGTATGCTGTGGTTGATTGGTGACACTAATGGCCCTGATAGGTCTTATTTTGGGCTATTTAGGAGGCATCCTGAAATACTATCAGAGCACATCAAAGATTTTCTTGGCCTTATAGAGTGCATCTAAGATGTTTGATGATATTTCTGGAGGACAGCTAGGGGTAAGAGCAGGGAAAATTGTAGATGAATTTGCTAGCCAGAACATTTGCTATGTCTTCCAGTTTTATGAATGTGGATCCATTTATGAACAGTTAAGAATAATGTTGTGTGCTGCTTTTAAGGTTTTGGACATGGTTAAAGAAGGCATTATGGTTGTCCTTGTCTCTGGATGTTATCTTTACCACATTTTTTTTTTACTTTAGTCCTCTTAGCTGTCTATTCAGTTTAATTAGTGAGTTTTTATCTTTCTTGATATCATGCTTCCTAATTTTGGCTATGACTTGTTTTCCTTTGTTGTACAGTCTGTTTAATTTTGGATTCCACCAAGGTGGTTTATTTTTTGAGTTAGTTTTGGGTTTACTTCTGGTAGGCACAACAGACTCTGTGCAATCACTGACATGGTTCTACAGAGCTTCTGTGAATAATTCCCCACAGACTGCTTTGTTATCTGGGTTTGGAGGGGTTTGAAGTTATGACAGGTTCTCACTTTGTAAATGATAGTTTTCCATGGAGTAGTTTCTAAGTGTTAAAGGGTTTGTTGGAGGCACAGAATGGATTCATATTTCTAAAGAGACAGCTTTGTGGTTTGACCTTATCAGAGAGGAAATGACACTGGGGTGAGGGTTGCTGTGTTCTCCCATATTTATGAATAGCAGGCCCAATATAGCTGTACCTCTAGTAGGCATATGCACTAAATTGTCCAGGACGCTTGTGTTTACAAAGTCTAGGAATCTCTGTGCATGCAAATTTAGGGCCATGTAGGATTCCCATTTTAAAGAGGGATAATTAAATTCCCCCAAGGGTAAGGTATTTGACTGAATGATGAGTGTCTCCAATAGGTCTAAGTATGAGCTATGGATTTTA
This sequence comes from Protopterus annectens, assembly GCF_019279795.1. Taxonomy (NCBI): domain Eukaryota; kingdom Metazoa; phylum Chordata; order Ceratodontiformes; family Protopteridae; genus Protopterus; species Protopterus annectens. Next base: position 230,129,570 of record NC_056730.1, on the reverse strand, counting down.
TGGGAGATAAAAGGTGACCTGTAGCTTGCTAGGATATGGTATGGGACTTTGTCTATGGTAATTTGAAACTGGAGGAACTATACTGTGTCACCCCATTTAACCAACTAAAAGTATACATGTTAGTTATGTAGAGGAAGATACCTCCACCTTTAGGCATTGTCTGTACAGTTGCAGGTAAAGAATGAGTTCTTGGAAGACTTCTTGCATTCCATTATGGAGGTACAACAATCAGAATTGATAAATCTCTAAACCTACTAATTTCTGTAAAATAATTTGTGCACTCATTATTTTGCCATTCACTGAAAAAGGATTGCATCTGATAATATTTATATGTCAACTTACAGGTGCATCTCTGAGGAGGTGACCCTTTTCTGAGCAGACTTTATGTTCATTTAGGGGAAGTGCATATTTTTCATCCAGAAACAATTACACTAACTTGTAAGCCTGAGAAAGATCCTCATTTCATTGCTCTCATACAGTATCATCTCCATGATTAACTGTCAGCCTATGATTTTGACCAAGGTGTCTGCCATTTGGCTTGATAGGGTCTGGTGTCCACTGGTGAGTAAAGGGTAAGCAGATTTCATCAAAGGCAGACACTCTTGGTCCTGCAAATGAACTGTGGTTCATTGCTTGGCAGTGACACATACTTCTAAGAAACACTGGTGGCTCCCCTTACCAGATACAGAAAAGGCCGACTGCAGGATGAGATGTTTTTATCACATCTTATAAATATTGTTAAGATGTTATGCCATAACCCACCTGAGGGTTAGATGCAATCTGATATAGGGAAATATTGCCAGCCCAGCTATCTGTAATTTTGTAAATAATTCTGTCATTTGTGAATATTGATATGATTTATAACGAACTGTATGTTATGTACTGACCACATCATGCCCTACCGATGTAGAACAGAAATGCATATAAACTATATACCTGTGCAAATATATGTTTTAACAATAGAAACTGGAACATAAAATGGTTAACTTGCAAAACTTTAAGAAAATAAGTTGCAATTAAATTGCTTTATGATTGCTATAAAAGTTCTCTTTCAGTTTCATTGTAGCAGACACAATGTTTAGAGCTAGAAGTTTTTGTATTGTGTTAGAAGAGAAGTAATTACTGGATTTGAGATGCAGAATGCTTTATTTCTTTATAACATCCTAGAAGATGCACAGCTCTGAGCAAACATCTGAGAGATATGTATTTTTCACACAAAGATGTTAAATTCTGTTAGTGTCTGACAAAAGGGGGTTTAGCCTGGGAAATGAAGTAAAGTGATAAAAACTGATGTTATCTAAGCTAACCCAGCAGTAATATTTGATATTAATTTCAGAACTCTCAAAGAGAGAGAAGGGGCATTTTTTATTTTATCTTTGATCTGGAAACATCCACTCATCATCACCATCTGTACTTGCCTTGCTGTAAGTAAGATTTAGGGCATAGTATCTCTTTTAGATATAGATAGGAATATAGTAAAGATTAGTTTAGTTGTTTTCTGTGTTTATTTGAGACAGCCTGCAATGTTGTTTTAAAATATTTCCTGTGATTTTTAACTCTGAAGTTACTGTGTTGATTTACTGAGTATTGTCTTGTTCGTTTATTATTTATTATTAAATATATTTAAACCTACCTTTGTGGTTGAAGCTGTGCAAGCCACTTCTAAATAGCCTTGCAAGTCTTGGTCAGACTACCATTTGGATTAATAGTTACATTGCACAGTAGGATTGAAGACTCTTTGTTAAGGGCATTAAAAGTAGCTGATAAGGGGTTCTGGTGGCAGTGATAACTACCTTATAGTCTGGGCAGACAGGGGAATAGCTAGTAAACCTGTGCCAGCCTTTCCCAGGTGTGTGTGTGTGTGTGTGTGTGTGTGTGTGTGTGTGTGTGTGTGTGTGTGTGTGTGTGTGTGTGTGTGTGTGTGTAAAGCAAATCTCCAAGAGTGTGTGTGTCAGCTACGTGGGCAGGGACACGAAGCACTGGCTGGACAGAGAGAGTGTTGGAGGACTTGGCTTAGAGTCCTGGCTAAGGACTCAACTCTATAGCTGTGCCAGTGGGGAGTCTTATTAGGTATTTGGAGAAAGAGGGAGAAACTAGCCCCACACTGGCTGTGATCTCTATGTGCTCTTAAGGGAAATTGCACTTTACTGTGTGTGTACTTGTCATCCTCACATTGTGTATGTCTCCCACTGTTGCCACTGGTAAGGATTGAGGCTCTTTGATTACTGGGCCAGTGCAGAGGCATCACATGCAACACAAGTTATTTTCTTCTTATTTTTCATCTCAAGTGGTAGCCAGCAAGGATGTCCCTTATATGCTTCGTTTCGGTTTGGAACCATTATTGTATAGCATTAAAAAGAAAAGTAAGGTAAACAATATTGAACTGGACAGGACAGGACAGATAAAGGCACTTGCCTAAGATGAAGATGCATTATTGCTAGTCAGCTAGCCTGAGCAGTCTGTTACAGAGCACTGAATTTTAAATTAAGCTGTCAAGTTCCAAAGTAAAGAATCATGTATGTATGTATGTAAGTATGTACATATTTATTTATTTCATTTGTTAACCAGGTGTATCTAAGTGAGCAATAGGCCATTTTCAGGATAGGTCCAAGAAAAAACAGCTGCTGTGGACATAATTCAGTTGCTCTAATGGACCTTTGCCTGGAGTGATAAGTTCAATGTTTAAGTTCAGCTCAAAATTATCAGAGTGTTTATTTCCTAAGCACTTTAAGAAGAGATATCCCAGATATCATACTGCAGGACACAAACCGAAATGGGTACATTTCCATTATCGGGGCAACTCTTTAAATGCGGTTGCTGACCTCAGAATGTAGTGTCAAACCATGTATTTTTAATGTTAATGTTAACAGGTGTGTGTAAAATAATTAAATGGATAACACTTAAAAAAAGAAGCTGGAAATTCTACATTTTACACACACCTGTTAAGATTAACAACAAACACAAATGACCCAAGAAATTCTCAAAGCAGTTGTTTGAAAATTTTGACTACTGCTGGAGCTGCATGTGGTGCTGGTGTTATCTTACAAATAAGCTGCTTTTCTTTAAAGAATGCTACCAGGGTTATAGCTAAAATTCAGGACATCTAAAATGCTCACAGAAAAAAAAGAGTAAGTTTATGAAGTCTTTTTAACATAAACAGGCTTTTGGAAGTATACTGAGTCAGTTTGATTATTCCTACTCAACATATATTTTACCAATTCTGCTGTCCTGCATTCTACAACCTACTCTTTCCCAAATAACATAATGACTTCAGCGAATGCCAAAATGCGAACATCTCCAACGTCAAATTCCGAATATGTGAACGACAAAACCTCGCCCCTTTTTGACCCATGGTAGCAATGGTGTGGAGGTGTGGCACGGCCGGAAATGTCAAATGTTTTTCGATGTTTAACATTTTTTGCAGTTTCGGATCATGTAAACTGCCTTAAGTGGCCGGTCGACAAAGTGTGATTGACAATATAAAGGTAAACCCTTTTTTCCTCATTCTGTATAAAGTACCAATACATCTTCCTATTCTACATTATGGAGAACAGACATCCTGTAGTTGTGCTTACAAATGTACCAGAGTCTAGGTACATATCATGGTTCATGCAAAATTTGCAGTTTGTACATTGGGCGGTTGAAATACACTCATGCTGTTCTTCATTGAAAACACAAAATAAAAGCAGTTACAATGTATCGTGCCAGTAGTCACAATAAGTACCTCACATTTTAATCTGATTTAAAACAAAATAAAAATGTTTATTTTTTATAAGAAAGTCTGTGCCACACTAAATTATTTATATGAAACCAGTGAAATGAATGGGGAAGGGAGTGATAGAGGCTTGGCACAGAGGTGTGGTGTGTGATACCCAATCAGATCATGACTTCACAACTGCATGAAGGAGATTTAAGGTAAGACACTTGAAAGGAACACAGTTCATTATATGCAATTGATGTGGTGTATATACCAGCATATTATGAGTATTAAAAAAAATGTTATCCGATTTTAATGTATTTATTTAGTTTTTTACTTTCTCTCTTTGTAACTTATCGGGGCAATACTTTCAACGTGATTGTTCAGTTGTAATCTAGTAGCTTAAGAAGTCTGTTAACCAGATGTGTGTAAAATTTAAAAATAACTTGTATTTTTTACAATTTATTATTAAAAAAAATAATTTTTACAATTTATTATTAAAACAAATATTTTTTTACAGATATGTGGTTAGCAGACATGTTAAGGAACTGGATTACAGCTGAACAATTATGTTGAAACTGTTAGCGCATTGGCCCAGTGTAGTACGCTAAAGTTAACAGTTACTGTACCACTTTCAACATCGTCACAGCATTAACGGTTATATTTCAACATCGTGAAGCAACTGGTATTATCGCAAGCATCTGGTTGAGATAATACATAAGTACCAGGTAATAATGCTATCTTCTTGGCTGGGCCTAAGTGGTGTGTAGATAGGTTTGATTTGTAGGTTCCTTTTCAAGAGAATCCTGCCAGACATTAATTCTGCCCCTTAATGGGGTAACCTTTCATATAGTGATGTTTTAGTGAATGTTCTAAATAGCAAAGAGAATCCAGCCTATGTTATATGAGAGGAAATGAGAAAAATAGACTTTTCTGGGATAACACTAAAACAGAAAAAGTATGACTTCATACAAATGTACACCAGTGTGTTTAAATATACTACTTATTTAGTGGTGCTAAAAATAAAATATTTTTGTATAATTTCTATCATTTTAGCATGTTTGGGCATCCTTAAGAACTACAGTATCCATCAACATTAATTTCAGCAAGGAAAGTAAAAGTCCCAGTATAATATCAGGGTGGTGTACTGTAAGCACATCTATAAGCACTGCACCTATGAGGAAAAAATACAGGCAGTTAGAAGAACAAGAAAAATAAATGATCAGCAAAGCAAGGCATCCCAAGGTCAGTACTGTTTTTATTATTCCTTGACTACCTAATTTGGCTTATTAACTGAGTGAGCATGTATCTGACTGACTGACTGACTGACTGACAACATACATCAGTGAGTACAGAACTTTTATACAGTTCTTGGCAAATGCAGTCCTGCCTCTTTAGATATACATTGTGTCCTAAGTTGGTCATGCAACTATTGCAAATTATTTTAAAAGTGCTGTTATAGCAGACTATTTCTTTAGAATTGCTATACAACAAGTTTTCCTTTTTTGGTAACAAGTACAGAGTAATCATTTCTTGCTTTGTCATTATATGCTCTTCCTGCTTACTTGTCTTATCATAAAATTTCTAAAGAGTATTTATTATTGTTATAGCTGCAGTTTACATTATTGCTACTGTTGAATAATTCAGAATTAATGAAAATTTGCAACTTACAAAGTAATACAATACAAAAAATAAAAACTTCATATAAAGTCTGCAGCATGTATATGCAAGGCACAACTGCTTCTGATATTCATTCTATAGACAATGTATGAAATAGAATAATATACATTTCCTGATTCTTTGATGTTTATGGCATATATGTACATTTTACAAATCATGTATTTTACATTATTTACATTCTTTACACATATAGTTTAGGAATGTTTTGATAGAGATAGGAAGGTACTGATTAATGCATGTTTTATACAATTTCTAATAGAACAGCTATTCCCTGCTGTTACAATACATCAGTGTGTGTCAGTGTGTGACCCTTGTTCCAGGCTGCTGTAACCTTTCCATTCTATTATTTTTCCTTACAAGTAGGTGAGCTAACAATTCTAAAAAACTCACTGCAAAGTCTTATAGCTAGTTTGCATCTGTTTTCTGACATTTGATTATTAAAGGAATTATTTTCAATATAAATATTTATTTATATTGATAATTATGCCTTGATAAAGAGAAGAATTATTCATTATCTTATCTTGGCTGATCCTCTTTTAGCCAGGCATTGTATTTCCATGTAGCTTTGTATTCATGCTTTTAGTCACTGGCATTCATGCATGCTTCTCAGGGAAGATTTCCGTGAGCTGGTGTCTCAACATTGATTGAGATTCTAATATTATAACAGAGTTCCCCTGGACAGGCATGACAACTCATGTTTGTTGACTTTATTCAGTGAATATTATTAAGCTTCATTGATTCAGAGTACTTCATAAACTGTACGATGATTTGGACCTGATGCACTTGATCCACTGTTAAAACCTGTACTGCTTGTCATCTTACACATTCAATTCCACACTTGATGACCACAATTACTAGGCTTATACATCCTAAAATGCCAACTATGACCAGTATAAGCTGCATTATTTTCCTGCCCAGCTACTGATAGAACCACTCAGCCAAGAGAACCATGTTTATTTTTCTCTTTGTGATTTTTGAGCAACTTCCTCAATTAGCTTGAGGTGACTCCTGATTTCAGGCTCATTATCAGGAATATAAATACAATATTCTTCTCTTATCAATGCACAAAATTTAATGGCATGTGGTTCTGCAAGACCATAGTTTATATGGCAGTCATTTCAATGGTAACTTTTAATTCCTCTAACAGGCCTGCCAGTTATTTAATTTCCCAAATAGCTTTTCCTGTTCCATAGAATGGAAAGATTGATGCTTCTGCAAGGACATAATTTTATACATTCATTTTTTACTATGTCAATATATCTTTTTATTCTAACATTTCTAATACTAGAATACTAGAAGTAGGCAATGTAGAAGTATGTCTAATGAATGGAATTACATGTCCCAAATAACACAATCCAGTCCATTTCTCAGGAAGCCATTTGTAGGCTTTATTACCACATATATAATATATGCCTGTTCGAATTGGAACCATCCATGTTGTAACCCACTGTTTAGTTTTAGCTTTTATAAATGTCCAGCAAGTTAAAAATGTTCAAAATATTGCTCACTGGCATTTTGGGTAGCAAAAACAATACAATAATTTGTCCCAATAAATGGGTGATTATTTGTTCCTTCTCTTCATAAACAAACATCAACAGTTAAATTTGTATGAACAAGCTTCAAGAAAGGGTGTTTCCTTGGGATAGAGTCTTGGTTTGTGAGATTCAACATTTCCAGAAGGGTAGATGGAATAGTTCATATGATATTCCTTCTGTTTGCATCTTGTGGTATCTCAGCACATATCCAGCATTGTTTAGCATTCAAAGTTTCTGATTACATTTGCAGTGGTTTGGTAAAGATACTGAAGTCCACCTTTCCTTTTATTGAGGAGTAAAAATTCATCAGGATCACGATTAATATCAGGATTTTCATGGTTAGATATTTGCTGGAAGAGAAAAGAATTGTGTTCTTATTAGTTGTATCTGATATTTTGTCCCTTTATGTCAGTTATTACATTTATAAGTTATTCAATTTTCTCCCCTCCATTTTAATCTTTTAACATGATCTTTATGAATCCAACATTTTTTTGGTGGCTGATTTTTATATAGCTGGATTTGTACAGCCACTAACCACACTTTGGTAACAATGTAGGGCCATATCCATATTGAATCCCATTTACTTGTGTTTCCAAACTGATGGACCATTACAAGATCTCCTTGTTCCAATTGTACCTCCCTCGATTCCCAAATCTCATTTTGTTTACACAGTTCTAGATTATGGGCTTGTCCAGCTTCACAGACTCTCCCTTTTGCCCAACTGATCTGGTTTTGGAGCTGGTCCCACAATTTTGTTTCTTCTAATGGTATCCCATAATGGATTTCTCCTGCTTGTAAATTCATAGGTCGACCCATCATTAGTTCATGTGGAGTTAACCCACATCCCTGAGGAGTATTTTGCCTCTTAATCAAAATGTTGGGTAAATGTTTTACCCAATGATTCCGATACTCAGAAATCATTTTCTTTAATCCTTCCTTCAGAGTTCTTTTAGCTCTTTTGACTTTTCCAGAACTCTGAGGATGGTAAGGAGTATGAAACCTTTGCTTGATTCCTCAAGTTTTACACATTTGTTTTGTCACTTTCCAGTAAAGTGAGTCCCTTGATCACTATGTATTTTGCAGGGCACTCTCCATGTTGAAATGATCCTTTCACTTATTATTCCAGCTGCTGAGTTTGCATCTTCTTTTTTTGTTGGATGAGCTTCCACTCATCCAGTATATTCATCTATTAAAGTAAGTAAGAAACAAAACCCTCCTGGTGCTGTTGGAAGAGGTCCTACAAAATCCATTTGTACCCTTTCTGAGGGTCCCAATGCTTGTGGGAGTCTATATTGTATTCTCCTATTTCATTTTCCCACATTGTGCATGGCACATGTGACATCTATCTACATGATTTTGGATGTCTGTTGTCATTCCTTCCGATTTAAATCTAGAAATAACAATTTGTTGTAGTCTTTCCCTTCCTGGATGACCTAGGAAATTATGATAATAAGTTAACAACATTTTTCCTTTTTCAGGCTCAATTGTTTCTACCCTATGTAAAGGGCCTTTTTTTAATTCTCCTGGTACCGAACAAGGTTCTGGAAATCTAACCCATTTCCATTCACTTCCTTGTATTATTTGAAATTCTTCTATTTTCTCTTTCTTAATGATGTCTGGCTGTTCCCTTAGAATTTTTATTAAGCTTCCTAATTGCTGATTCTCTTTGTTTGTTTTTGCATTTAAGGTCATATGAGCACTTTGTTCAAATTCAGAACCCCATAACGGCTTCATTTCATCTGTTCCTGTCACTGTTAATCCACATACAGTAGGTGTTATGATGAGCCCATCACACTGGATCTGGGTAATTTTACCTACCTTACTTTCCACTCTATGTTCATACTCTGTACACTGATCTCTACAAAAGTAAGCTGTACAATGTAAAGGTAAAGGATTTAGAGGTAAGTCCATTTGTATATGGCACTTATTTAAGTACCATTTCTCTTATTTGTTTTTCTTCCTTGTCATTTGTTTCCCATGCCCAGTATTGAGGAACATTTTGTAATGGATAAGTTTCTTTGGAGTCAAGGGCCCCTTCTTTTGCTAGTTGATCTACTATTTTATTAGCCTGACTGTGTATCTCATTTTTTGTGTGAGCTTTGACCTTATTTATACTCACTATAGAAGAACTGTCATTTTTTATCAATCTCCAAATTTCTGTCAACACTTCCTGGTGACTGATTGGTTTACCATTAGCTGTAATCAAACCTCTCCTTGCCCAAATGGGAATAGATGATGTTAAGACTTGGACTACATGTTCATTGTCTGTATAAATGTTTACAGGTCTGGGCAATAACAAGGCTTGTATAACTGCCTCTAGTTCAGCTCTTTGTGCTGAGCAACCCCCTGGGAGACTACAATTCTTATGTTATTTGGTCTCTGCATTGTATATTATCCATTCTGTCATAAAACACCCTCTTTCAGAGCTCCAGAATCTGGATCCATCTATGTACAATTCTGGTGCTCATTCAATAGTGTTTCTCTTCATTTTCCAAGTCAGGACATTCATGAGATTTCCCTTGCTAATAAAACAGTTTTGGTAAAAACTTAATCTGAGGGATTTCTACTCTGATTCCTCCTTCCTGATTTGCAAGACTTGCAATGATTCTACCAAGTCATGCATTATTCATGCCCTTTGTATACAATACAAAAGCTTAATAAAACTTCATATAAAGTCTGCAGCATGTATATGCAAGGCACAACTGCTTCTGTCATTCATTCTATAGACAATGTATGAAATAGAATAATATACATTTCCTGATTCTTTGATGTTTATGGCATATATGTACATTTTTCAAATCATGTATTTTACATTATTTGCATTCTTTACACATATAGTTTAGGAATGTTTTGATAGAAATAGAAAAGTACTGATTAATACATGTTTTATACAACTTCTAAAAGAAGAGCCATTCCCTGTTACAATACATCAGTGTGTATCAGTGTGTGACCATAGTTCCAGGCTGCTGTGACCTTTCCATTCTATTTTTTCCTAACAAGTAGCTGAGATAACAATTCTAAAAAAAAACACTGTGAAGTCTTATAGCTAGTTTGCATCTGTTGTCTGATATTTGATTAGAGCAATTATTTTCAATATAAATATTTATTTATAATAATATTGCCTTGATAAAGAGAGGAATTATTCATAAGCACTATCTTATCTTGGCTGATGCTCTTTTAGCCAGGCATTGTATTTCCATGCAGCTTTGTATTCATGCTTTCAGTCACTGGCATTCACATATAAGATTGTTCACGCATGCTTCTCAAGGAAGATTTCCATGAGCTGGTATCTCAACATTGCTTGAGATTCTAATACTATAACACGTACACACTGTGGTTTATGATAAGTTTTATTCCCTTGTTTTTTGGATTGAACTTCTTTCTTTAATCTACCATATGGTGTATGGTATGGCTATCAGAGTGGGTTCAGTGACTCTGTTCTGTTTATATGACTAGAAGGTGAAAAGTATCATTCTATCCTCATATACTGTTAAAAAGTTCGCAACATAGTTGCTTTGGTTTGTATTCTGCAGTATGGTAACATAATTGGCATTTCCTCTGGCAAGTGAGTGAGTTATCATTTGTGCCTGGTGAGCAATCTTTCTTATTTTTTCCTTTTGTGTCACTTTTGAAATTCCTACCCTTATTCCCCTTGTTTGCTTGTCTTTCAGTCTTCTAGGGGACACTTTTTTTTTTCTGTCACTCCCTATCTCACAAGAGATAAGTCCTTTCGATATGGTCCTCAGGTTTAACATAGTTTTCTTCATTAGTTATGCATTTTTTTAGGTATACTATTTGATGTGTGGAATTGCCTCTGTGGACTGTTTCAGTTATTGTTATATGTTATTCTTTTTTATTATTATTCACGCAGGCCGTTGTCGTTAATTATTTAATTTCATTGATTGCATAGTCCTACACCAACAGCTGCTATTGGCTGTGGTAGCACCCCGTACACATCTGCCTTTGAACCCTGATTACCGTTATTTGTTTTCTTTTGTATCGGTAGATATGCTGTTGCAATCATGAGCCAGAATGACGAGAAAGCAAAATGGTCTGATATTAGTTTTGAGTAATAAGACTAATAGTGATGAAGATCACTCCTTTGTAACAATTCATAGATATTATTGAATTAGAAGATTATTCAGATCTGGTCAGATAATCTATTTTTGTAATTTGAGTTTCTTTTATTAGAGGAACTGATATTTATAGCTGCAAAGAAGATAATGGAAATGGAATAGTGTTACGCTTGCCAGAAACAAAAATAGAGGATGAGACGGGCCTTAGAATGTCTTAATAAAGGAAGCATGGATCTGTTTTATTCATATCCGTACAACTGATCTCATGTGACCGTTAGCAGGAAACTTACAGCCCTCTTAGATAGCATCATTTTATTTTAAACACCTTTATTGAATTATCACTTGTGACATAGGCACATTTACATTCATATAAAAGTAATCAAACTGTATTAACAGGTTAAAATGAACAAACATTATGCTTCACATATATTGCTATATATCGTATAACCTAAGCAGCATTGTATAAATTATTCAATTCCTGCCCCTTTTTTAAACAAGAAACATCTTTATTAAAACATCAATTACAACAATGAAAACAAACCACACCAACATGATCCTAGTTGCAAGCATTTTACATCACAAACCATACTGACATACTCCAAACGGAAAGCATTATACATCACTTATAATCTATCCAATCATATTCAAACATTATATAGGTCATTTAAGTCCTGCCTTCTTTTAAAACTCATTCCTCCCCTGTTTGTACAGCTGTTGGGACATATTTTTCACAAATCACGTACAGAAAGGAGAGTCAAGTCACTTGGAATGAAAAGATTTTGGGGGTAAATACCTACATGAAAAATTACCTGTTTTAAAATATGTAAATGTATAGAGAATCCAAGCCTAATTTGGAGCACATATGTTCATACAGGATGGCACTTGTCAAGATCAGCTACTTTTCAATATTTGATAAACACAATGCAGGATTTTTGCAAGGTTGAAAATGTAACAGTTCACAGATAGGAACATTTGTTGCATCTCTGATGGTTTTTAATGCTAGGAGGATTAATAACAAAGTTTTTTAATTTGAAAATTTGCTATGCTCACACAAGATTGATGTTATTGTTAATGAAACATCGTTAAAGAACAATGACTGGAAACCATTTCTGTTGGGGTATAAATGTTTTTATCATAAAAGACATTAACAAAAAAATCAGGTGGATGTTTTAGAATTGGGATTAAAGATAGTTTTGAGACCTGTGATTGTTATATGTTCAATAATAATACCAGTAATATAGATTTTGTAACTGTGACAATAAAGTCAACCCTGGAACATATATTAATTTACTGCATAGACCACCAAAGTCAAGTGCTGATGACCTAGAAGAATTCATATATTTCTTGCATGAAACACAAAAGGGAAGAAGAATAATAGTGGCTGGGGACATAAATTTGCCAAAATCAGACTGAAACAATATTGATTCAACAACATTAGTAAGGGAATTGTTCACAATGTATGTTCAAGAACAGCAATTGCTTTAGATTGGGAAAAAATACCAGGGAATGGAATATACTAGACATTGCTAGTGTTCCTAAGGAAATAACTGTTTCTTCATGACAAGTTTTAACACTGTTGATGTGCAGTGATCGTGGGGTTATAAAGGTGAATTTGTTGCTAGATAATTCTGCCAAACTGAAATTGAAACCAATGCACAGAAGATTAATAACAGATTATATGGAAACAAAACAGTCACTATATAAAACTAATTGGAGTGATGCGTTAATTGGAAAAACTGCAGAAGGAATGCAAAATGTTTAAAAAAGAAACTGCTTGAATGCAAATAAAATCAAAAACATGTTCAATATCAAACTCTAAGCACTCAACATCAGGAGGATATACTTCCATAAGAAGAAAATACTTGATTGGGAGACAAAATGAGAGACAAAAAGTATAAGAAATGGAAAAGAGGTTGCACTACAACTTTGAAAACTGAAATAAGCAAAGATGGACAAATAAATTAAGCATAGTGTGAGACAAGATCAATAAAAATTTGAAGAAAATATATATAGAGATATTGAGCATAATAGGAAACCATTTCATAGACACATAAGACATGGAAGGAATAAAGATGTGCAAATTGCTAAACTCTCTGTAGATTCCAAAAATTATTCTCAGACACAACAGATTAATGATATAGTTAAAAAAAATCTTATGCAAAACAGTTTGACTCCATAAAGGAGGTAAAAATTTGTCCTAGTGACATCCAGGTAACCTCAGATACTGAAATCAAATTAGATTATATTAAAAAAAACTATACAAATTGGATCCAAGCAAAGCAGAGGAAAGAAATGGAATTAATAACAATGACCTGAGAACATTTCAAGACTTTACAGTGCCGGTATATCTATTATTTACTAGGTAGTATAAATATGGGGAAATTCCTCAAGACTGGAGACAAGCATTTATTAAACCTGTCTTAAAATGAAGGGCAGTAGGACAAACCCAGAGTCATTCAGACCCTTAAGTCTACTTTCATGTTGTGGAAAAGTAATGGAGAAGGTAGAATTAGTTAAGTTCATAGGTTCATACTAGGCTATCTGCCCTGGGGCATTTATAAGCCTAGCTCAATTGTGTTTGGCTTATGCCACCCCTTTATTTGAGTATACTGTGCCCTTTTTAAAGTTTAGTCTACTGTGCCTCGGTCTAATAGTGACACGGAAGTAATCCCTGGGACAAACCTATGATCCCCCATCCACTCATCAAGATTCTTCTTGAAGAGAGTCAGTGAGGTGCTCTGCCTAACATGAATTGGAATTCTATTCCAGAGCGAAGGGAGCCTCTGGGTTATGAATCTGTCCCTCCAGCATGTTCTATTTATTTCTGTGCTGAGGTTCAAGTCCCTCGAGCGTGTGGCTCTAAGGGATTTAGATTTACTGAGGTGGAGCATGTCCATTAATTCTGGGTTGGACATAGCTTTATATGTCAGGCATAGATCGCCTCGAAGTAGGCAGTATGCAACTGAGTAGAGCTGGAGTTTTTTTAACCGAGCAGCATATGGCATCTGTTTGAGTCCCTTGATCCTCCTGGTGAGGTACTTTTGAGGTCTTTCTAATTGCTGCAGGTGTCAGGTAAGGTACATCCCAAAGGGGGCATTGTATTCTATGATGGGCCTGATGAGGGATGAATGAAGGGGCATGGTTACCTCTCTTGATCTAGACGTGAATCCTTTCATGATGAGGTGGGCTATGTAGAAGGTCTTTCTAACCACTTTGGCAATGTGGTTGTCAAAGGAGAGATTGCTTTCAACTCGGGTCCCCAGATACCTAATTACTTTCTCTGTACTTAATGGGTTACCAACTATGTGGTAATTTGTGGACACATTGTTTTTGCCAAAGGGTATGACTATACACTTTTTGGCATTTAGCTTTAGACCATGGCTTTGGCACCAGTTATCCATCTCTGCGAGACCTTTTTGAAGGATGTTTGTGTCAGCTGGAGAGTCGATTATGGCGCCCAGTTTGCAGTCATCTGCGAACTTGGTGAGACATAGTCCTCCCACGTTGGCCTGTACCTCAGAAAAGTAAATACTGAACAAGAGAGGTCCCAGTACAGAACCTTGTGGGGTGCCACTTGTGACCGGTTTCGAGTCTGACATAGCTCCAGCAACTCTGACTCTGTGGGTTCTGTCTTTGAGCCAGTTTGTGACCCATCTTGTGACATAGGGGTTTATATTTAGGATGGATAGCTTATCTATGATGCCCGAGTGGGGTATTGTGTCAAATGCCTTTGTGAGGTCCAGATAGGCTGTGTGGACTACCTTCCCTTCATCTATGGCCTTGGTGACTGTTTTGAAGAAGTTGACCAGGTTCAAAAGGCAGGATCTGCCCTTGACGAAGCCAAATTGGGTAGGATCTAGTGTCTGTAGGTCCCCAATGTCTTTGTTTATGAGTTCCATGATGATCCTCTCCATAGCCTTGCAGACTAGGCTAGTCAGGCTTATGGGGCGATAGTTTCCAGGGTCTGCAGAGGTGCCACCTTTGTGGAGTGGGACCACTGATGCTGTACGCCATTCTTTGGGCACATATCCTGTAGTGAGGCTGAGATTGTACAGCAGTTTTTCTTGAGGGATTAGTTCTTCTTGGAGTTCAGGTAGGACGCAACCCAGGATGCCATCTGGTCCCATGGAAGCAGTGTTTTTTTCTTTGGAGAGGGCGGACTTCACCTGAGAATCAGAGATGTTTGGGAGGCTGCACTCTGCCTGGATAGATACTTGCTCTTTTGGAGGGGAGGGGGTGGAGAAGTTTGCACTGAACCTGTCTGCCAGGATATTGGCGATGTCTGTGGCTTCAGTGTATTTTTTGTCGCTTAGAACAAGTCTGGGAGTTGCATCCCAGGTTCCTAACATAACTAAAAAAAGCCTTATGATTGTCTTTAGTGTCCTGTGCAATTTTTCTCTCGAAGCTGGCCTTGGAGGATTTTATGAGGGATCGTAATTTTTTGCTAGTACTGATCAGAGATGCCTTCCCTTTTAGGGATTTTGCTCTATCATGTAGTAGCTTCCTCCTTCTGTTGTACAGTTTATTTATGGCTGGGGTCCACCAGACTGGACGCCTGCCTTTGGATGATTGGGTCTTGATTTTGTTTGGGATAGCATGATCCATGTATTCCTGGAGATGTCCGTAGAATGCGTTTATATAGGATTCTGCAGTTTGGGCCGTAGTTTCCACTATCCCTGCGGCCTTGAAGGATTCCACTTTGGTTTTGAGAAGTGTGAAGTTCGCTTTTGAGAAGTTTTTCACTGTGGTTTACTGGGCTGGGAGTGGGGTCGGGATGTGGATATCCAGTGAAATTAATTTATGGTCTGATCTTACCAATGAGGGATATACTTCTGGTATGGAGCATTGAGTCTGATCAGGTCTAGTATATTTTCCCCTCTTGTGGGAGTGGTGACTAGTTGTTCCATAGCATCTGAGTTTATAAATTCCAGGAACCTTTGGGCTAAGGTGCTGGGGCTTGAGTAATGCTCCCAGTCTATGTTTGGGTAGTTGAAG
Source organism: Protopterus annectens (assembly GCF_019279795.1). Lineage (NCBI taxonomy): Eukaryota > Metazoa > Chordata > Ceratodontiformes > Protopteridae > Protopterus > Protopterus annectens. Next base: position 230,113,587 of record NC_056730.1, on the reverse strand, counting down.
TCGTCCAATATAATGGTGCCTGGAGAGATCTTCATGTTCTCCAATGTTTTCAGGAAAGCCGAGTGGGATTCCTCTGACTTTGAGAGGGTGGTCTGTAGGATGCTATAAACTGAAAAGCAGTCTTGCCCACTGTCAGTTGCACATGGATGGTCTCAGATACTTCGTGCAATGCCACTAACCTCGAGGTGTGGATATCCTTGATAAATATGGAAACTCCCCCTCCTTTTGTGTTCGGTCCAGGTTTTGGGGCCGAAAAGCATGATATGAGGTATAACCTGGTAGTTTTGGGGTGCTCTCTGGAGCCTTGAACCAGGTTTCTGTCACTGCACAGATATCAATGTTTTCCATACTGAGGAGAGCTTCGAGTGCATGCATCTTGAGGTTAAGACTTCTGGCATTTAGCAGCATTACCCTTAGATTCTTGTTCCTTGTGCTGTCTATGGGGGTGGGTTTGGCTTTTGAGCCTTACCTAAAAAAGGCACTATGGGGGTGGCAAGATCCTTTGCCAATATCCGAAAGCCCAGGGGTGACAGGTGCAAGCCATCCCTAGCGAAGCAATGTGGCTTGTCGAGCATGTCATCCCAGGCTGACAGACACTGGATCCCCTTTGAATGACACCAAAATTTTAGCCAGTTGTTAAAATCGATCATTTTGTCTTTATGGATAAAGAAATTCCCCAAGAACACAAATTACCTCCACAGATCAAAGTAGAAAGCAAAAAGTCTTAAGAAAATATCTCCAGGAGGCAGGCTATAGTATATCCAACTCACTTCAATTTCAGTTCTCAGTTCCAACTTCAAAAATACATCAGCAAAGGCAAAGGCAAAGGCAAGGATAACTCCACTTCAGTAAAACCAGCACTGCTTTATTCAGACAACACAAGTGCTTTCACTACTGCTTCTTCAGGTGTTTGAAAATAGTAACACTCCCACCTGCTTAAGTACTCTGCTAAATCACATGACCAATTCATCTTAAAGGTAAACCACCTTTAAAATTCATTAAACACAGTAAATTCATCTAAAAACTGCATATAATTCATCAACAATATATTCATAAAAATAAATACACTTAATGTATGCACATAAAACATTTACATAAAATACATAAAAAAAAAATATATATATATATATATATATATATATATATATATATATATATATATAAATAAAAATTGATAAAAATAAAAATAAACTGATGTATGCATAAAAAATATATAAATATATAAAATGTAAACATGTATATCAAAAATATTTTTGATGCAGAAATATACACATGTCTTGATGTGTTCCCTCGTATTACCTCCTTTCTTTAAAGTTGGTTTTATTGGAATATTCTCATTCAAACCATGCCCACAGGTAGCCCTCAGCATAATGATCCACCTTGCTTCCAATTCTTCGTTCTCTCTCTAGCATCACTATATCACTCTCCAAAACTTTAGAAATGACCATGAAGCGAAAACTATGACTTATGCCTTCATCCAATATATGTTTGGACAAGGCATTAATCCTGACCCTTTGCTAATATGGTACATGTGCTCCCTTATCCTCTCTTTCAGCATCCTATCAGTCTTACCCACATAAAAACTGTGGCATAGGAGCACATAGCAAGGTATATTACATGTTTAGTGTGACATGTGGCATTAACCCTAACATCATACTCTCTCTTGGTGTCTGGATGTATGAAAGTGACACCTTCCTTAACATACCTGCATTGATTGCAGCTACCACATGGTACAGTCCCATATATATTCTCTTTGGTCAAATCATGTTTAGATACACAAAGTCTCCTCTTCAAATTTTTCTTGTTCTTAAAAGTGAATTGAGGTACTTCACCCACTATATCCTTTACAAGTGGATCCGTCATAAGTATATTCCAATGGTCATTGAATATATTAGTGTACTTCCTAACATCCCTAGTATAAGGAATACACATACCCAGCTTAGTACTATTCTTATATATTCTCCTTTTCTCTTGTTCTCTATGAGAAAAGCGGTCTGCTATCTCTTAACTGCTTGACTTCTTGCTTACATCCTTCTATCATCTTTTCTTCATAGCCTCTTAGCCTCAATTCATCACTAGTAATGTGGATTTGCTGCTCAAAATCACTCTCTTTAACATTTAATCTGGAGGCTCTAAAAATTGATTTGGTGTCACATTAGTAAAACATACCTAGGATGCATACTATCCCTATTGAGTAAACTACTAACATAACATTCCTTCCTATGTAGCTTAGTGGAAATAACACCTCTTTCATCCTTCTCTATAAAACATCTAAAAACTAAGACTTGATCTGGAGTAGTCTAATGTAAAATTCAAAAATGTGGTGGTATTATTTATGTATTCAACAAAAGCTTTCAATTCAAGTTCAGTACCTCCCACAAAATAAAAGATCATCTACAAACCTTCTGTACAAGATGATCAAATCTTTGTAAGGACTGTCAAACACATAATCTAATTCCCAAGCTAACATTACTCCATTCGCATAGCTATTAGAACAGGAACTGCCCATAGCTACACCATTTGTCTGGTGGTACACTTCGCCTTCAAACATAAAAACATTATTTCTTAATACAATATTCATAAGGTCTTGTATCAAAGCTATTTCTTCTCCACCATATAAACTGCTAGAACATAATAATTTGCTCAATAATTCAACACCTATAGAATTAGGAATGACAGTAAATAAAGAAACTACATCTAGTGTGACCAGAAATGCTTCATCCAACCTCATTCCATTACCTGTGCAATCATACAAATCATGTAAAAATTGTTCAGTATCACATAATACAGTTCGATATTTCTCAAATAAAGGTTTTAACCTAGCATCCAAATATATTGATATAGGTTCCGTGCACCACCCACCCCCTGAGACGATTGGTCTCATAGGAGGCCTAACCATACTTTTGTGTAGCTTGGGCAGTCCCTGTATCTGGGGTATCACATATTTCTCAATCAGAAAATACTTTACTAAATCACTACTTAAAAACCATATTAAGCCCAACAATTTAATGTCATTGCTAATAGAGTTCACCATATCCTTCACACACTGTAAGGTAATTGACTGATAAAAACTTTCATCTGATAACATTTCATACATCAATTCATTATATCCATCTCTATCAAATACTACAATCCGACCACCTTTATCAGCTGGCCGTATAATTAAATCAATATTATTCTCCAAATCATGTAAAGCAGAAAACTCTTCCTTACTAAGATTGTATTTTTTATGAACATTATCATTTCTTTGCGCAGTATTATATACCTTATAGATGTCTGCCATAAATTTGTTCAAAGGCATTGATTACTGGTGAAAGTTTAGGAACATAACAACTAGGCTTTACAAACTTACAATAACCTACATTCTCTGTCTGTTTGTACATACATTTTAACATTATATTCCTAGTAAACATCTTGACATCTAATATCAAGTCCACGATATTCATATCAGTAGAAGGAATGAACGTTAGTCCTTTATTTAAAACATTATACTCAAATTTTGTTAGATCATGACTAGATAAATTAGTTACTAATGTCTTACTTGTTGCTGAAATGCCTTCTTTATAGGCCATTGACTGTCCAAACTGTCTTCGCTCTTCCTTTTGTACCTCGTGGTACTTCTTCCCCTGTTCTGAAGATTCCCCTTCTTTGACCCTGTTCTCGTAGAAGAAGTGTCTCTTATTGGCAAGGGAAAATTCAAGTGATAAGAAAAGGACCCATTCGACTTCTTCGATGGCTGTATGGTAGCTTCATTCGAAATATCCGTGTTGCTACCCAGTAAAACATTGTTGTTATCTCCATTAGGCTCATGATGGACTTCAGCGACTGTGACTATAGTTTTCTTTCTCGCACCCAAGTCACCTTGACCATCCGCTGCACTCGACAAACAGGTTGGTGTTTTGACAACTTGCTGGTCTCCATTCACCACTGCAACATCTCTATCTCCTCCCTGCATAGGACTGACTCTCTCACCACGTCGATAAACAACGTCATCTCGTTGTTCCTCCCCTCTAGCTTGCCGTGCAACATTATTGGTTGTAATGTCACGTGGCCACGAGAAGATGTGACCTGATTGAAAGTCCCGGCGATCTCTACATAGTTTGTTCATTTTAATTTGTAGTAATTTCCGTTTATACGAGGAAATATGCTCAGTGGTTTCATTCAATAATTTATGAAAAACCTCACTATTATATTTAGTTGTCAGCTGATGATGTTTAACTTCTATAACGCTGACAAGTTCTTTTTCTTTCCTTGCTGCTGCTGCCATTAATAATTTAAGATAGCAAATGCTGGTAGAAATGTTCAATTTCTGCCACTCAGTTAGCAGTATATTGTCAACGCCAACTTGCGCTGGCATTTTTAGTATCCTCAGTCCACGAGGAATCACATTTTCTTTTACGCACACTTCTAGATGAAATCTCTCATACTGTGCGAGCTAGTTTGGATAAAATCTCTCCAAGTCTAATAACTCTGTTCTTAATGTTAGAAGGTCAAAATCAGCAGTATTATCAGCATAGGCAGCATCTTCATGAAAAACAACCCCTCCCTGCATGAGGGGATTGTCTCTCATAACAACTCTATTAATGAATGATTCAGTGTTCAAGCTTTTACTACAGTCCCCAGACATACGTGTCCCAAGGGGGCTAACCACAGGTACATAGTCGAGTTCAATCTCTTCATTACTATTAGCCATAATCTAAATGCTCAAATATTTTTTGATATACATGTTTACATTTTTATATATTTATATATTTTTTATGCATACAACAGTTTATTTTTTATTTTTATGCATTTTTATTTATATATATATATATATATATATATATATGTATATATATATATATATATATATATATTTTTTTTTTTTATGTATTTTATGTAAATGTTTTATGTGCATACATTGTGTATTTATTTTTATGAATATATTGTTGATGAATTATATGCAGTTTTTAGATGAATTTACTGTGTTTAATGAATTTTAAAGGTGGTTTACCTTTAAGATGAATTGGTCATGTGATTTAGCAGAGTACTTAAGCAGGTGGGAGTGTTACTATTTTCAAACACCTGAAGAAGCAGTAGTGAAAGCGCTTGTGTTGTCTGAATAAAGCAGTGCTGGTTTTACTGAAGTGGAGTTATCCTTGCCTTTGCCTTTGCCTTTGCTGATGTATTTTTGAAGTTGGAACTGAGAACTGAAATTGAAGTGAGTTGGATATACTATAGCCTGCCTCCTGCAGATATTTTGTCTTTATACTGTGGCATCATTCTAGGTGAGGGTAAGATGCTGCTCAAGGTCAGGGTCATACCGGCCTGGGCTATGTGATCAGAGAGCTCCTCTATGTCTCTTTTCATGTAGTTGAGGGAGATACATCTCAGGTCATTCACGCCAGCATGTACAATGACTGAGTCATATTTGTATTTGCTTTGGAGTGACCTGAGTGCTTGCGTTATGTGGCGGATCCTAGCGCCCAACAGGCAGCTCACTGTGACCTTCTCTTTATTCAGCCTGGTGAGTGAGACGTCAGTGTGTCTGACAATAGAGTCACCTATTACAAGAGTATCAGGTGTGTTATTCAGCCTTAAGGGCTGTGACTGCTTGGCACACTAAAATCAAATAAACCAGTGGAAAATGGTCTCCTCTAATGCAGGCTGAGCATGGACAGTTTATTTGTATGAGCACAGACAGTTTATTAATATATATAAGTGCTTTCGGTAAGGAAATTCCCCACCTTCTTCAGACAACGAAACAAGGGCAAATGCCCCTCCATCACTTATATACAACATATACAATTAACACATCCATTACATCATTAATTAATTAAGACATTTTAAAATTCTTAAAGCAGTATAAATTATACCTCTCTATATTGAATAGAAACCCATGATAAACATTCACCATAAAATGTATAAAACAACCTAACAACATCAATTCATTGTTATTTTAGTGTGAACCATGGTTTATAAAAGCAGCAAGCTAAAGCAATGCCAATCTAGTAATATACAGCTCCTTAGAAATTTTTCTAGAATTCATATTACTTATTTAATCCCACGTATATATTAAAAAATAGAAAAATACATAAATAACTATAGATATATACCATTTTCTATCTAAATATTTCCTATTTAATGTATATGTACAAACTGAATTCAAACACTTGTAGTTTGATGTTCTATGAACAGAAGAATAATTTTTGTATATAAAATAATTTCTAACAAACTTCCTAAAAATGAATTAATCAAACTTATATGTGTTTGGTTCGCTGTTGTGGTGGGACTATGTGATACTGGAATTGTGTTGTGTGAGGTTGCCACCTCCTCCTGACTGGTTACACCAGTTTTGAGATGAGAGAGCTCAGCCTCCAGTTTGGCTATATGGTTGCATCTCTCACATATATTTGAACCTGTTTGGAGGAGGAGAGGGTTGTCCGTGTACATGAGACAGTTGTAACATTGCCTCAAAATTCCCAGATTCACCAGCTGGACTGGAGAGGAAACCATTGACTGACCTTTGGACATGCTAGAGTAATATAGGGAACTGAATTAAAATGGACCAATAGGGGACAAGGTAATCGTAGAGAGTATAAGAGTAAGTAGTGCTTATGGTTTATTAGTGCTAACTTGTAAAATTACTTATTTGGACCAGTGAGGGGCCTTAGAATGAGAATATGGTGTTTAATTTGAGAGAGAGAGCAGTTCTAAGGGAAAAAGTGAAGAGCAGACTTTGTGGAGCCAGGAATAGTTTAAACCCAATTAGGCAGCGCTGCCCGATGTTGCTCTATGCGCAAAAACGCACAAAAGAGGGTTTTAAGAGAGGGAGATCAAGGAGTTAGGATTTGACCCAAAATGGCCAATAAAACTACAGTTTCAAGGCAGTAACCACTCCCACAGGGGCAAGCAGTCTGCTCAATGTTTATCACTGCCACTGATGAACAGAGAGACTTCCCTTTAGCCCAAGCAAACAATGGCCTCCAAGAAACTTACAAACAGTTCAGAACAGCAAATCTGTAACTGAACTTTTTTAAATCTCAGAAAAGTGGGAAAAAAGGAAGATTTTTTTGTTTTTTTTAAGGAAAGCAGAAGTTCACAAGTATCAACAAGTTAGAACAGTGCAGTAAATGATCCCACACTTGAGTGCTACGCCAGAGACAGATAAAATGCAAGTTTTAAGAAAAAAAACAATTTTAAAAATAAGTGCAGGCAGGAAATTCAGTAATCAGCTCTAGGTTGTCTTCTAAATACAGTTACCAACACAGAAATTAAGTTTAACACCAGAAAATGTTCAAAAGTAGATGGCAATGCAGAAAAACTTAACAAATAATCTGAAAATTTGAAAGGTTGGGACTTGAAACCATGTATCAGCATGCAAATATTGAAAATAGGTCTATTACCACCTGTAACATGATGTTCTACAACAATATAATAGGTATGAATGAAAAATTATGCTGTGGTGTAAATGATATAGATTTAACTTCAGGATTTAATAGAGCCATGCACAAAACACCGATCAATAAATTAGAACAACTAAGTATTGATGAACTCTTGATAAGATGGATATCTGCATGGCTTACAAATAGGACATGGCAAGTACCATACAACAATTAGACAAATTAAAATTTTGGTCACATCAGGGTGTACCACAGGGCTCTGTCCTACGTTCATACTTGTTTAGATGATACGTTTCAGACCTATCCTTTTTTAGCATAAGGCTATGATGTCCAATAATTTGTGATGGCCACCACTACTATTTTAGCTTGCTGACTCATGTGACTTTTCAATTAATGTCTCCCAAATCTCATATGCTTAGTTTTTGATGTATTTATTGGCATATAATTCTCCTATGCTCAAATGGTCAATTTAGCCAAATTGTTTTGCAGACATGCCCTATATGTAACATGTGTAATCAATTTACCCATTTTCAAGTCATCTGTATACAGACTGTAGAATACCTCAGATTAAAAAGTGCTAGGGGGTAACTTCACCACCCCACATTCTTAAACATGAACAAGATAAAGCAGGAATGTAGAAACAAAAGAACTGCACCATCTTAGCAATGGGTGCTAACCCTAACACTAACCCTAATGCTGCACCTTCTCCCAATCCTAACCCTACACCTTAATGTCATTAAAGCCTTCCTATAACACTGGCAGTACAAAACACAGGCTTGGACACATAGACATTCACAAATAACACACAACCAGCACTACATCTATTTCCTAACCTAACACTTACCCTTTCCCTAAAATACAGAAATTTGCATCCAAACACACAGCACCCATCCTGCATTCACCACTGACCCTAAACCTAGTTCACAGACACACACACGCACACATGCACACACATGTCATCTCACCCCACAACCCCATTTACATGTATCAGCATTCCACACTTTTGACAAATCCACCATTCAGTCATCATCACCAGTGCCATAAAATCACACCCCCTGGACTTGTTGAGCAAATGTACATTTGGTTAAATGTAGGGAAACTATATATCTGAGACTAAAATGGGGGTGCCGCGGTGGTGCAGCAGTTAGCATTGTCACCTCACAGCAAGAGGTTTGCCCATTCGATTCTCAGCTGGAGCACCTTCTGTGTGGAGTCTGCATGTCCTCCCTGTGGTGAAATGATGTCTAGATGTCTAAAGACATGCAAGAAGGTGCGTGTGTGAATGAATGTGCCTTCCTTGAAGGTTGGGCATTGGGCTGGCACCTCAGCACTGTAAATATCCACTGCCAATCATTAGCGGACCAGAGTTCCACTGTAGCGACCCCTAACCGGGAAAAGCTGAAAGACATTACTTTACTTACCAAGACCAAAATGGTCATTTCTCAGAATATTCCCTTTTCTCTGAGATATGGCAATCTCAGAGTTGGTATATACATCAGGAAAAGCAGGGAGACTTGCCTCCTGCAAGGAAAAAAGTGTAAGGGAGAGTAATGATGTTTGAGATTCACCGTTTCCTGAATAAGAGATATTTTTCTTTTTGTTTTCAGTCTGTTGGAAAGAACCATATGGATTTACATTCTGATACTCTATCCAGTGAAGACATACCATCAAACACAAATGTTTGAAATGTGTCTACAATAGGTTTTTGGCATCCTAGTGGTATAAATTAACCCCTTCCTCCTCTCAAATGCAGTAGGAACTGTTCTTGTATACTTAGTATAAATTACTGCCACCTGCTTGTTTTTGATGAATTGATTTCAGCATAGGATTTTATACATATATGTGTGCCCTCATTGATGCATATTGAATTCTAGCCTCTTGTTATGTAGAAATGTAAAGAGGGTAAACACTGGAATAAAAAGAAAAGCCCAGACCCCAGCTGACAGTGGCGCTGCCCAAATCCCATGACCCTTGCACCCCCCCCCCAAAGAAATAAATAAGCTGCAGCTCTCTTAATTCTGATAGAGTAAATGGCCCCTTTGGGTAGTTTGGAGGCAAGTTTGATGGCTGAAACAGATCAGGAACAGCATACTACACGCAGAATGTGACACTTTCACAAATTCCAGTAAATACTCCCTAATACCACCATCAGCCTTTCTGTGACAGTAAACTGGGTATAAATGATTAATCCAGATAAAATCACTTTAGCTAGCAGATCTAGGAGACTGTCTTGCTCTCTGATACCCTCCGTGTGGGAGGAATAAAGATACCTTGTTGAAGTTTCCAGTAGTTTATTCAGTTAAGCAGGAACACTCATCCATTTACCTCCTAATCATTTATACTCTGTGTGACACCCCAGCACTGGCCCAGTAATCAAGGAGCCTCAGTCCTCACCACTGGCAACAGCTAGAGGATGTACACACTGGGAGGATGACAAGTATACACACAGTAAAGTGTAATTTCCCTTAAGAGCACACAGAGATCACAGTCCATCTGGGGCTTGTTTCTCCCTCTTTCTCCAGATCTCCAATAAGACTCCCCACTGGCACAGCTATAGGATTAAGATATCAGCTGATTGGTCAAGCCAAAACACCCAGCACCCTCTCTGTCCAACCAGTGTTTCATGTCTCTCCTCAAGTAGCTGACACACACATACTTTTAGATTTGATTTATATACAAACACACACCTGGGAAAGGGTAGCTCAGGTTTACTAGCTATGCCCCCTTCTGCCCAGACTACAAGGTAATTATCACTGCCACCAACCACTCTTATCAGCTACTCTAGGCCTTTAACAAAGGGTGTCCAATCCTACTGTGTAATGTTGCTATTAATCCAAATGGTAGTTTTGACCAAGTTGGCTATTGGGAGCGGCCTGTGCAGTGTCAAAAAATACATATGCAAGTACTCTCAGAGCTTAAATATGTCTCACAAATATCAGCCACAAAGACAGGTTTAAATATATTTAATAATAAATAATAAAAGAACAACACTATACTCCATAAGTACTCAAACACAGTTACTTCAGAGTTCAAAATCACAGGAAATATTTTAAAACAACGTTGCAGGACAGTCTCAAATACAAGAAAACATCTGAACTAATCTTTACTATATTCCTAACTATATCTAGAAGAAATTACTGTACCCTAGTTACTCACTATTAGCAAGGCAAGTGCAAATGGTGATGATGAGTGGATGTTCATGCTAGGTCCAAGACAAAATACAAAATGCTCAGTCTCCCTGAGAGAGTTCTTAAATTAATATCAAATATTACTGCTGGGTTAGCTTGGATGACATCACTTTTTGCCTCCTAACTTAAGTTCCCAAGCTAAACCAAAAGCTAACAGAATTTCACATCTCTGTGAATAGGATCAAATTCCGACAATACAAAGCAAACTGCTAATGTTTTTAATACCTTCTTTACTGAGACCATCCAAACACTCGCTAATCAACTAACAGCCAATAGCTCTGCCCTTCCAACCAATAATATTAACTCTCTCCCAACTCTAAACCTGCAACCTGTCCCAACTTCCCTCATCTGCAACCTCTTAAGTAAACTAAAACCTACTACCCCTTCAGCTGACCAGCTTTCTGCTGAATACCTGCAAAAGGCAGCCAAAGTCATAGCTTATCCTGTATCATTGCTGATAAATAGAACCATACAAGAAAGCACTATTCCTGCCATCTGGAAAATCTCCTACATTATTCCCCTACACAAGGGAGGAAACTCCAGAGAATATTCTAACTATCGTCCCATAGCTCTACTTTCCCCATTAGCTAAAATAATGGAAAAGTGCATCCACAGACTTACTAGACCACCTACTCCAGAACAATTTACTGGCCAAATCTCAACATGGCTTCAGGCCTTTCCACAGCACAACAACTGCACTCCTATCCTTCACTGACAGGATCAATAAAAAACATAATAACAACCTTCTTTCTTCAGCACTTTTCATTGCCCTTTCAAATGCATTCAACATGGTCAATCACCACTTCTCAATATTCTAAAATCCTTCTCTCTGGTCACAAAAACTATAAAATGGTTCCAGTCCTACAACCTCTCATCCCATCTCACAGTTACCCTAGGTGTTCCTCAGGGCTCTATATTGGGCCCCCTCCTTTTCCCAGTATTTATCAATGACCTCAACTTAGCTATTCCTTTATCTAACAGTGTACAATACGCAGATGATTTGACAATAATCTGCTCAGCTAAATCTCAATCCCAACTACAGACTCTAACTCAGATAATGCTCAATAAAACAGAAAATTGGTTTTTACAATGCTGCCTCCTCTTGAACCCCCCAAAAAAACAAACTCCTCCTCTTCACTCCTACCTATAAATCACTCCCAATAAACTTTTCAGTCTTATCCAATAATGGTACACTCATATGTCCTGATCCAACAACTAAACTTCTAGGAGTAAACATTGATAACCTGAACTTTGAAACCCATATCAACAATACCATAAAAACGATCAACAGGAAACTAGGCTCCCTCTGTACGATAAAGTCTTTCTCCCCACTAGCCAAAACCACTATTACCTATTCCTACCTTATCTCCACACTTCTTTATGCTTCTTCCACATAAACTAACTTGTCAAAAAATAACCTTGACAAGCTAGCCGATGCTTACAATAGCATTGCCAGATTTGCTACTGCTTCCTCCTTTAGGACACATCACTGCAACAATCTGAAACAATTAGGCTGGTTAGAGCTTCTGAATCAGATTCACTTTAAACAAGTCACCATTGCACACAAAACCCTTTTCCAACCTACCAATACCCCACTACTTGCTAGTTTCATTACCCAATATAAGAATCTTTCAACTTTACGTTCATCTAATAAACTACTTGTATCAACATGTAAATCTAATAACATGGCAGGAAATGCTCTGTTCTCGAATACAGTTGGAAAGTATTGGAACCAACTCCCCCATGAACTTACATCACTGTCTTCATTTACACTTTTTAAACACAATCTGAAACTCTATCTTAAAACCCATTGGTTATGTCCCTGTACAAATCCATACTATATCATACTATATCCCAAATACCCTCTCTTAAGACCAAATTCCTGCTCTGTGTATTTTTAGATCAAGGCCTATTCTTGGCATAGGTTCATAGGTTAGTACTAGGCTAACTGCCCTTGCGAGCCATTTTAAGCCTAGCCAATTATCCCTTGTGAGACTCTAACTCTGTACCTTGTGTTTGTAAGGCAAACACCTTAACCATTAGGCCACCCTCCCAACAAAACATATCTTATCTTAATAGGTATTTTAAATTATCTCTAGTTAAATTCTTCTGCATATAATTCTAAAGCATCCTACCTAAGGCAGGCAACAAGTATTGTTTAAACTGTGAGCATTGCTGAACTGTTGAAACTTGAAGAATGTATTTGTTTAACAATTACTTTCTAGTTACTAATGAAGTCTTGTACATAAAGTCTAAAATATCTTATCTAATGCTTGTAACATTTTTTTTGTATAAACTGTGAAGATTCCTGAACTGTTTAAAATGTGTAGTATTTAACTGTATAACAACTAGTAGCTGTATGTTAGTAATCTAGTAATCTCTTGGAGCTTATCTCCCCGGGACTCTACTGAAAATAGACATAAATCCAGTTAGACTAATCCCGGTCAACAAATGTAAAATAAATAAATAAAATAAAAATACATATCCCTCAGATGTTTGCTCAGAACTAAAAGTCATAAAACGCTTTCAAAACAATGCAGAAGGTACCCTATTTCTAGACATCCTGTCTCCTTGCTGCATTGAAACTTTTATAACACTATCGTAAAGCAATCCAATTTCAACTTATTTTCTTGAAGTTTTGCAAGTTAACTCTGTGTATTCCAGTTTCTACTATTAAAACATACATTTATACAGGTTTATAGTTTATATACATTTCTGTTCTTTTCCAGTAGGGTACACTGTGGACACATCCTTGAAGCTCAGTGCTGTACAAACCCTGTTCAATACTCACTTCTGTACTAGTAGTTTAATATACACATAACATATAGTTCTGTATAAATCATATCAATGTTCACAAATGACATAGAATTATTTACAAAATTCCAGATAGCTGGGCTGACAGCATTGCACTCTGTTTCTTGTTAGTCATGTCACCCAGCTGGGCTGACAGCACGACATTCTGTTTCTTGTTAGTCATGTCACCCAGCTGGGCTGACAGCATGACACTCTGTTTCTTGTTAGTTAGTCATGTCACCCTCTGGGTCACAAGTGGAATATCACACTTTACTCAAGCCCTCTGGATTATCTCTCTTTCTTTTTTTTTAAAGTGTTATGACTATGTTCATCGGTCTTTCTTAATATCTGAATCATTTATGACACTAACAATAAGGTTGCTTTAACCCTATATATTTTAAAACTACTTCATATTAATGAAATTATATGCACTTCCTACTTCTAGCATTCAGTTTTAATCCATCAAAAATAATTTTATAATCATTGGCCTTTAATCCTATCAGAATTACAATAAAGTAGAGGTAAAATATTAATAATCAGGTATGAAGAGGACTATGAATTTTATTAGAAATTATAACTTAATTATAAAAGGAATGAGACTTGCCCTGTTTTCTTTCAAGAATTTGTATTCTTCCCCACACATTAAAGTCTTATGTTGTCTCACTTATTTGTCCTAATCAAGAAGTGTTCTACTGTTTAGTTATTTGTTTACTGATGGATTCAGTCATTCATTAATTCATTCATCTAGCCATTAATTTATTTTTTCTCATTTGTTAACTGGAAATGTCTGAATGGAATATATTATTTTCATTTGAGCCCGATGGATAAATGTCCCATGCATAAGAATTGCATAATACTGCATAACATGTTATACAGTCAATAAAATAAGGAATGCATTTATTTCTTAAGAGAACACAACTGTGAAATAGACAACTAAAGGCTTAACTCATATGCACCTTCCATACAGTAAAATTATATAACATCAAAATCTAAATTAAAGTCCAAAAAATACAAGTACAAGTGCTTCTTTGTAGCCATTAACGGTACAAAGGAACAGAATAGGCTTATGTCATATAATGGGGAGAGCAGACAATGCAGAAATGCAAATAAAGATTTTATAAATATACTTATTGATTTTAATTCCTAAGATATGAGAGATGGAAGAAATGTTTCCTTAAAATAAGTAATAATGAACAAAGGTGACATCAGTTCATATTTTTGTGGTTTATAGATACTTACTAAGCTATTTATTTGTGAGAATCTTTAAATTTCTAGCTATACACTCCCATTAGGTTTTTAGCCCTTATATTTTAAGTACAAACAACCCAGAGATTTGCAGAACATTTACATATTGCCCTTATCCATGAGGGACAAGGGTGCTAAACTAGGGGTGATTTTGCAGTTATCCATCTATTCATCTAGATTATGTCTGAATAGTCTAAGAGAAGTACTTTGCTTTATGTGGAGAGGAAGATGATTCCAAAGAAGAATTGTCTGTGATGCATATGTAACCTTCCAGAATGTTCTATTTACGTTGTAAAATATACTTAGATCTCTTGAGTCAGCATTTATGCTCCCATTGGACTTCCAGTTGTGTAGTATGTCTAACAGGATAAGGTCTATTGATGATGTGTAAGCATGTCAGAAATGTTTCCTCAGTAGTCTGTGTGGTACTGAAAAGAGGGATGAGGCTTCAAGATGGCCTGCATAGTTTTTATGATTTAGGCCATTGATTTTCATAGTAAGAAATCAATGTGAACATTCAAGTTGTGTCAAATGTTTGGAGAGGTACATACTGAAAGGGGCATTATACTAATAACTGGATACTAATGAATTTGCATAATGAGTGCAGAACACAGTGGATCACATCCCTAGACCTGAGATGAAAAAGCACTTTCTTACAATAAAAGATACATAGTGGTCAAATGATGATTCGTTGTCTGCAGAGGTTCTCTGGTCACTAACTATTGCATCAATTTCCAGGGGTGTATTGTCAATGTAATAGTTACAAGGGACTTTTAACTTGACAAAGGATACAATTATAAATGTTTTGGCATTCGGTTTTAGTCCATGGTTTTGACACCAGCTGTTGGTTTGTGAAATGCCCTCTTGGAGGATCTTGGCATCCACTGGGGAACTTATGATGGCAACAAGTTTGCAGGAATCTGGAAACTTGGTCTACTATAAACTGTCAACAGTAGCTTTGACCTCCAAGTATTAAATGCCCAAACAAAGTTGCTCAATGACTGAATCCTGTGAATGACATTGTGATGTATGAGTATGCAGTGTGTACTGGTCTACTCTCATCCATTATTTCAGTAACCTTCTTAAAGAACTAAAACAGGTTAAGTAGCCAGGATCTGCCATTAACAAATATGAACTGACTTGGGAAGACAGTTTGTAGGTTTCCTATGTCCTTATTTATTCATTCCATAATGATTCTTTTCATAGCTTTACAGATGAGGTTGGTCTGACTTATGGGTCTAAAATTTCCCATGTCCATGTGTCGTCTACTTCTTTGTGCAAGGAAATCACCATTGCTGTTCTCTATTCATCCAGCACAAAGTCTGCTTGGGGGAACACTGGACATGGGAAATTATAGACCTGTATATATGACTGTCCTGATCTGTAAGACTATAGAAAAGATCATTATGAAATGATACAAAGGCATTCAACACCATCCCAAAAGCAGGTATCATAGATAAACTATACCAGCCTAATATTAATTCCTGGTAAAATGGTTAAAGTAGCTACCTTACAAACACAAGGTGCAGGGTTTGATTCTCACATGGGGAAATTGACTAGGCTTAAAATGGACCACAAGGGCAGTTAGCCTAGTGCTAATTCATGAACCTATGAACCTAAGTGACTTGCTGGATATCAAATTGGCTCATGAACAGAACCCAGGAAATTAGGTTGACACTGAATAAACCCTGCTGGAGTTCTGAGAGATCCTGTTTCAGGCTCGCCTGTAAGCAGCCCGGTATATTATGTTGCCTCATAGAAGCAGTGTTCTCGTCACTAAAAAGTGCCTTGAGGACTTATTCATGGGAGATTTGACTGGGGGTGTAATTGTGCATATGATCTCTTTGAGCATAGGAGGGAGGAGAGTGTGTTGAATTCAGTGTCAAATTTATCTGCTTGTTGATTGACTCTGCCCCCACGGTACAAGTATGTGATATCAGCTCTGCACAGTGCTAGACATTGTTTATAAGGTTTCTAACATAGTTAAGAATGGCTTTGGGGTTGTCCTTTGCCTGAGTGACAGTTTTTACCTCATGTCTGACTTGTGGGCTGGTTAATTTGATCAGGATCTGCAGTTCCTGTTAAGTTTAACAGCTGTTTTACACATTCAAAGTTACATTTATTTTTATGTGCAATGACTATTTTTTATTAGAGACTTTTTATATTTGGTTTCCACCTATGGGGGATTATTTTAGAATTTGGCATTATATTTACTCCAGAAGGGGGAAAAGGCATCTACTCAACTGTTCACATGTGCATAGAGTTTGAACGTAAAGGAAGGAGGTGTTGAATTTAGCTAGTGTTTCACTTGGTTTCAGTAGATTAGCCTTAGCATACTCTCTGAACAGAGAGGTTTTGGAGGATGCTTCTGGCTACAGCCTTAAGGTAAATGTGACTGATTTTTGATCCCATTTGACCAGGGAAGGAATTGCAATTGGAAGGGGACAGAGCTGTCCCATATTGTTGAGGACCATGTCTAGCATTTTATTTCACCTAGCTGGAGGTGCAAACCAAATGTTCCAGAGAGTTTGCATTGATGATGTAAGGAAATCTATAGGCAAACATGTTAGAGAATGTATTCATGTAAGAGTAGCTGAAGCCCCATAGAAGAATGGTATTTGGTTTAACGAATAAATAGTCCATAGGTAGGAGTTATGGGGTGAGGGGCACATAGAGGGAGTCCTATATTTAGCTGTGATGTGATAGGGGCCTTGTTAATGGTAAGCAGAGCATGGAGGAGTTATTTTGTCAAAGTAGTCTAGAGGTAAAGTGTGTGTTTTTTTTTTAAATACAGAGGCACCACCTTTCGTACTTTTAGCTAGTGTGGTGGGCCTGAACTTGTGGTAGGCATTTAAACCATGCACCAACGGGGTGTTCTCACTTGTCTTTAAACAGGTCTACATATCAATGCATATATCTGTGTTTTTAAAACTATGGAATGCTTGTAGGGAGTTGATTTATTTTGTTAAGGTTTCTAGCAATGAGCAGCATTACATTTATGTTATTAAGATACTGTTTTGATATGTTGCAAGTTTTGAGGAATGACATTGTCATACAAAGGCCCAATGGGGCGGACAAAGTTTTAGCCAATTTTCAAAAGCCTGGGATGATAGGTGTAGACCACCCTTAGCAAAGCAGTTAGGGCTTGTGAAGATTGGATAGAGAAGGGTGAAGGCTGCCAGCCTAGCCAGATAGAATTGTGCAGATAATTCTATCATTTGTAAATGTGAAATGTTGAACTTAAAACAATGTGGCAACGTTGCCATCTGCTGTAAGGAAAACTAAGTCAAGCATTTCAAATCTTTCTTTTGAAATTAAATCTATTTCATCACTGCCTTTGATGTTTTACAAGTCGGCTCCAGTCCGGCTGGATGGAGGCTTCTTGCCTATTGTTTTAAGGCTAAAGTTAATGACCAGAATTTTCATGTGGAATGTCCTTTATTGCTCAAATTGTTAAAGAATGTAAATGCAGTTAATGTGTAGCCTGGGAACTCCAGGAAGGGTGAAAAAGATGGTGTAATGCTTATCAAAACTGGAGTTTCAATTTAAACAGTGAGAACCAGAGATTGTTAAGCATTTTGATCTTGGACATCTAACTCAGCACTGCCTGTTGTCTTAAGTAAGTTATTTTAGAAGTATGTTTTCTTGTAGCAATAACTAGGAATTAGAAAAAGATTAGACTAAGTGTTTTTCTGCTATGTTAGAACTGTACTACTGAATTATTTTAAGTTTTTGTGTGATCTCTGAACTCGAGTGGCACTGTGGTGTAATAGTATTGTCTTGTGTTTTTAGTATTTATTATTAAATATTTTTAAACCCTTTTCAACTGTGGCCAGTTTATTTAGGGATAATTTAAGCTCTAGATTACATTGCATGCTTATAAGCGATCCTGGACTAAGCCCTTCAAAATAAGCCTTAAGGCTATTTAGTCATATATACTATTGGATAATAATATTGCACAGTAATAATTGGACACCCTTTTAAGGGCCTTTGGGTAGCTGATAATTATTAGCTGGTGGTGGCAGTAATTACTACTGTATAGTCTGGGTATAGGGGCATAGTTGGAGAATCGGTGTCAGCCTTTCCCAGGAGTGTCTGTGAAGTTGTATGAATACTTATCTCAAAGTGTGTGTGTGTGTGTGTGTGTGTGTGTGTGTGTGTGTGTGTGTGTGTGTGTGTGTGTGTGTGTGTGTGTGTGCTACTTGGGCAGGGACATAAAGCACTGGTTGGACAGAGTACTGGAGGTTAGCTTGCCAGCTAGGCTGAGATCTTGACCCTATAGCTGTGCCAGTGGGGAGTCTTATTGGGGACCTGAAGAGTAAGGGAGCAACCAGCCCCAGACCAACTGTGATCTCTGTGTGCTCTTGAGGGAAATTGAAGTTTACTGTGTGTATTTATTATCCTTTCATCTCATATGAGACGCCATCTCTGGTGTTAGTGGTGAGGATTGAGGCTCCTTGATTACTGGGCCAGGGCACAGGTGTCACAGGGCTGTCTACCATTCCTTCCCATGCTGATATATATTGCCCCCTCCCCAGAAAGTCACTAGAACC
Source organism: Protopterus annectens (assembly GCF_019279795.1). Lineage (NCBI taxonomy): Eukaryota > Metazoa > Chordata > Ceratodontiformes > Protopteridae > Protopterus > Protopterus annectens. The sequence continues at coordinate 230,094,426 of NC_056730.1, read as the reverse complement.
TAAGCCAATTTTTGAAGCCAGTAATCTTTTGTTCCTGTGGCATCATTCTTGGTGATGGTAAAGTGCTGCTCACTGTTAGATATATAGATCCCTCAGGCACATATTCCACAAGCTTCATTATATCTGTCTTCATATAGACCAGGGAGGTGCATCTGAAGTCATTTACACCCATGCATACCATGACTATCTTATATGTATACTTGTGGTGCAGGGACTTGAGTATCAGCATGATGGAGTGAATGGTGGCACCTGATAAGCAACTGTTTGACCATTTAAGAATAATCTCTTGAGGAAGTGAGACACAGATGCGGTCACATAAAAAATATACCCAAGTTGGATAAAAAGTTACAGCTGTGTACATTTGCTACCATAAAACACCAGAAACATCAGCAGCTCAGAACAATTTTATGTTTAGTGCAAAATTCACCCTGAAATTATATTTTTTTCATTATATGTTAATATTATGAGCTATATTAATTAATCATCACTGTATTTCATATTTTGTCTTCATTTCTTTTGGCCCAAAATTGCAGTTATAGTGCTTTTCATGTAAACTCACTAATGTTTATCATAAATTTAATATTTTTCAGTTTGTCTTCCCCTCATATGACTTATCTAAGATGTGTGAAAGTGTTTTTCTTTATTTCAATATAGTCGAAGTGCGGAATCCTTTTTATTTCAGTTTTTGCACCAAATGACTACAACTTATGCATACATTTATGAAGTATGGATAAATTTGTAGAATTATGATGTTTTGACAAATCCTTGCTGTTCACATAGTTATCCAAATGTTACTTCTTTGGAAAACGGTTTCACCTTAGCTGTTAATATGCCCATTTAACTCACTCCAGCAAGACATAATCGCAAGACATAAAATTGTAAGTGGTAACTAATGCTAAGAATTTCTGAGATTAAAAATTGTAGCCTATGTCAATCAGAGTAAGATAGTCTTCTGTTCTGAAAGAACATGAGATTTGAGAAGGCAAAAACTGAAAATAGCAGGATCATGAAGAAACTAAAAGACAGTGAAATGCTTCTTGACACTAAGTAACATGTAGAAGCCATTAGAAGTAAGTAACATGTAGAAGCCATTAGAAGTAAATAACATGTAGAAGCCATTAGAAGTAAGTAACATGTAGAAGCCATTAGAAGTAAGTAACATGTAGAAGCCATTAGAAGTAAGTAACATGTAGAAGCCATTAGAGGTAAAAGAAAATACTCTTGGATGAGGTTAACTACAGTAGAGAGTGGTGTATTTATATTTATGAGCCTGTGCAAATAAAATAAATGTACTGCACAACTAAAACTCATTTGAAACATGCATACTGCACGTCAGATAATTAGTATTTCTGCTGTTGTTGGTTGCACAGCTGAATATGAGCATTATAAGCATGGATGCATTGTACCTGATGGAGTAGGGGATGCGTTTATACATATTCAGAAATATGTTGCATTGTCTAAATTAATTCACTGCTAATGAACTATTGTACATGCATGTTATTTATGGCCTTGGCATAATACTGCCAAAGTCCAAAATGGCTTGTCATACCCTCTCATTTGTGCAGTGGTATATATTTATGTGTATGACTTCAGAATAGTGTAAGCCTTTACTAGTAAACATGTAATGGGTGTTTTACCATGGTGGGCTGATGAGTTACACACATATGATATGAGGCAGTGGCATTTGAAAGTAAGCGTAACAAGCAGTTTTCTCTAGACTTAATTGTCTTTAATGCTACCATACATGTATATGCAAAGAAATGTTCTGAATAAAAAAAAAGTTATGAGAGACTGTGGCTCTATAGTTGTCATGATGGAGACCTAGGGTAATTGTCAATAGTATTTAACCAGGTCCACCAGAAATAAAAGCTTAGGCCTAAAGTATACAGTTCTTGAGTTTGCCTGCAATAAAGTTTTCAAGGAAAACTCAGCTATTAAAAGTGTAAAATGATACATACTATTTTGTGTTGCAAATGTTAATAATATATTTAATTTCTGTACACATTACATTGGCATTTATGAAATAAATGTATAAATTCTGTAGCAGAAATATTTGCCTTGCACACATTCTAGTAGATATGTTTGTATGTCTATGTGTAGAGGAAATGTACCCCAGCCTTTATACATGTGCATGTACATCTGGAGTTGTGTTGTTATTGTATGTGACAAATCAGATTGGCACAGTTTTGGATATGTACGGCTTAGATGTGTCTACATCACAGAAGTATAGAAAATGATCTCAGTGACAATAAAAATACATTAAAACAGATAATTGCAACTAACTAGAAATCGAGAATCTAAAAGAAAGAAAGAAAAGATAGATGCATAAAGCAGATTTATGAGTAACACAACAGTTATCCATTTCAGATATTAAAAAATAGACATGAGAAATAGCTACAAAAAAAAAAAAAAACTAACAGAATTAACCAGTGACAAAATGATGTTATACAGAGATGATTAACTTAAAAATGAAATGCTAAATATCAGGAAAAATCTAGCAGCATTAACTTTTATTACAAGGAAATTGCAATAAGCTGCATAAATCCATATTCATATAATTAAATCATGATTAAGATGGGCACTGCTATCAATATGCAGAATATTGCTAATTAAACTGGATACGGTTTTGTAAATTTGATAACAGAAACCACAGCTGAATACTGATACAACAAAACACTTGACCATGATCATATGCGTAATATACATTAGAAATAAACAAGCATGTTCAAGAATCCTTTATAAGAAAGCATTTTTAAGCACTCTTCTAAAAGACTATGTTGCTAAAATTGCTCCTACTTATTAATCAGGCAGCAAAAATCTATTTGAAAGATGGTTTAAAAATCAACAAATGGCATAACAAGTTCAGATACATGTTGAAGAGAGAATATGTCTGGCAGGGTACGGATACTTTCTTGGTCATCTTCTTTTTACATGGTTTAAAGGCCCAACGGACTTTCCAGATAAAGAAGAAAATATGTAAAACACACACACACACACACACACACACCACCCATAGATTACTAGCTATTGAGCAGACATTCTTTGCTAAATTATTCAAGCAAGTTATCAGAAGAAGATCAAGGTTGCAGCAAGCCCACTAAGTGTCAGGCTGCTCAAATGCAATTGCAACAGCTGGTCCCCATGTTCCTTCTTTCACTGGGCTAGGACTCCATTAAATCACTCTGCTGATCTCCATGCTACAGCCTCCTAGACTATTTGATTTCTGAGAACTTCGTATGTTTTGCAAATACAAAATTTCAGGTCTAAAATTGATAGATTTGATTTGTTGATTAATTCAAAGTATGGTGTTGATGCTTATATTATTCAGTTTATTTAGCATTATCCATCACACAGCACTCTTTCAAGGGCTATGTTAGATTTAATTGTTAATGATACCTATAGGGTCTCTCTACAGTGAACATGATTTGCTTTGGAGGTATTGTCAAACGTTATAATGTTATACCTGTATAAGGAGTACATGTGAAATTTTGCATCCAAGGAGCCAGTAGTTTAAACAAGGGCATATAATTAGCAATTTGTTACCCGTTACATCTTTTCCCAAAAAGGGCACTTGTGTTTCAGAGAATAAGTGCACTATCGCCACTGTCATTTGTTCAGTTACTAATTAGATCTACGGAAAGGGGGAAATGACAGCTACAATGTTTATTGACCTTAAAATAGTATTTAAGTGCTTGACAAGGGAGGCTTGAATGTTTTATTGTATCTGTGTAAAAGTATATATGGATGGGCAGCTTATAGGCCTTGTGATTGTTTGCCTATTGCTCATATGTACCTTTGAATACCTTGACAATAATATCTTATTGGCAAAACTAAAAAAAATGAAATCCCTTGTTGAATTCTGTACATGGTTTAAAAACTGCCTTCCAAATGAAACTTTTGCAATATTGACCAACAACTCACAGCTACTACCCTCTTTCATTAACACTGGCAGATGATCTTCCAGTAATTCAAACCAAATCAATTCCTTTCTGCTTATTGATTTCAACCAGCTCCATCATACCAAACTATCTCTAAACACTAAGACGTCTATTGCCATGGTCTTCACCACCAGTAATTAATGTCCTTCATCTACATCAGTTATTACACTAGACCAAGATTACCAGTCACTAACAGTAGTAACACAACAGACACCTGGAAATAATTATAAACCAAACATAATCATTCCAACATCTAACTTAACAATGATCAATTAGCATTCATTTCTCAACTTGGTGAAGCATATAATGTATTTTGCCTTCTTACTAAGCATGCTTGCTGGGCCATTGCTATTAATGTGCTGCTTTTTACCTCAAAGGTTCAATCCCCATCATTGCCCTAGAATCTTCACAAAACCTACACATACTACAAAAAAAAACAGCTGAAAAAATTATTTGGGGTTATCCTATGCAACCCTCACTAGCACCACTGTGTGAAAATTAAGAACTACAACTATCTCACAGTGGAAGGAAGAACCTCCTAATTCCCAATATTTGTACATGAAAACTCTTAAATGATCATTACTGTGCCCTTCTTAAAACATCCACCACTTTAGAAGCACTAAATACACCCTCAGGATCTCATATAACAATCTACAAATTTAGACACCCTGTACACTTACCATAGCAGACAACTGTTTTCCTAAACTAGCAGCAGTAAACTGGAACAAAATGCCTCCAGATATATTAATTCTTAACAGTCCCCTAAAAACATGGCCATGGCTTCGATGGTGATGTCATTGCTTTGACACAAAATATTTTCATGCTGCAGCATTAATGCCCCACCTGGCTCCACTTAAACTAAGAAAACTTTTACTCAGATACACCTAGGTCCTATAAATATTTGTACATGCTGCAAATAAATTGAAAGAGAACACCCTAGCATTCACAACCTCCTCCTTCTTTTACTTTTCTTATTCTTAAAATAACTCCTCCTGTTCCATAATATTCAAGCCTCCTATTCACTGAACTACTTAACTGACACTTCGTGTTGCTCAACAACAAAACACTTGCTACATGTACTGTTTGTGTTGTGATAACTGCGTATCTCACTCTTGCAAACACAATATCTCTGTTGTCTGTATCTATCTATCCTCTATCATTCCATCCATTACCATCCCTCTTTTACATGCTTGCACATGGGCATGTTTTCTGCATAATGCCATTCTCTTTCATGATACAAATACTTTGGTGCATTATCATTACTTTTGCATGTCATTCATTGTATTATAAATTTCATAAACACTATTCTTTCTGGCCCAGGTCATGCCTGCAAAAAGGTCTTTGCACAAGTCTGCTTATGAAATAACTAAATGTATGTATGACTACATAAACAAACAAACAAACACATTAGCAGTCTGACTTAATACCATCCCACATATCTACCAAAAGAAGTACATTAAAATGTTGCCTTTAAAGTACCATGCCTCAGTCATTTGCCAGACAGTTCAGGGCCTAACCAATGATTAGCATATAATGAAATAATTAAAGAAATATAAATGTAATATTTATTTCTTATTATACTGAAAGTATGTCTTCATGATCATGTTCTTCCTAAGTAACTGACTGTCATTTAACTGAGACAAAACTGGTCACATTTATTTAACCTTGTCATTCCATTCCTGAAATAAATGCTTAAAAAGTTGTTTAATTTTTTTCTTATCACTCTTTCTCCTCAATGTTGTGCAGCTGAAGCTAAAAAAAAATCACATGTACACATCTCCATGTGCAGACCATAACTTTAACCCAGTTTGTTAATGGGTTACTTCCTCATCCATTGATTCTGGTCTGCTATCGATAATCTGTTAATGAGGTGAAGAGAGGATGCTTGGAGGCATTGTTTCTATAATTGATAAACATACGTTTTTGTAGCACAAGCAAATGTTAATAGCATGTCAGGACTCAGCATGATGATTAAGATAGAAAAATAATTTAGGTGAATACTGACATACATAGAATCAATTGAAGAGTGACTGAAACACATGCAGGGATTAATATGGTTAAGTAAAAATGTGATGAAACTTGTTGCAGATATTCACAACTAAGTGGGCATCCTAAAGCATATTAATTTCTGTTCTGTGGTTTATGTTTTTGCTGCTTTAGCAAAGTCAGTACATGGTGTCTCTCATGAATGCATACATTATATACCAACAAAAAGATAAATTGGAGCAGTTACAATAATGCATGATGAATGTACCAACATTTGGAATGTAAATCCAGACAGATCAGTGCAGGCAAGTTCCCACCACAATGAAGGAATTAATTAATAACTGTGCGCATAATCAAATACCTTGACAGAATATAAAGAATACTACAGCCATCTAATCACTTAATTTAATTTCATGAGTTTTGATTAACATATATGCAACTTTTTTCCAGTGCATTACATAGTGTCTTCTAATTATTTCATACATTCTTGCATCTCATGACAATTGTACTGTTAATGATTCCTGAGGAAGGCTGCTAATTTTTCAAGAAATAAATTCTTCTATTGATGATAATAATTAGAAACATGGTTTACTCTGCTAGCAAGTCAGTAGTTGTTGTGTCTTTCGGCTTTTCCCGGTTAGGGGTCGCCACAGTGGAAATCCGGTCCGCTAATGATTGGTAGTTGATTTTTACGTGCCGAGTTACCAGCCCTGATGCACAACCTTCAATGAAGATACACCCATTCACGTATGTCTCCACGCAGAAGACGCTCTAGCTGAGAATCGAACCGGACAGCGTCTTACTGTGAGGCGACAACGCTACCGCAGCACCACCACCGCAGTTTCCAAAAAAGGAAAAACAATGGTAATGCTGTGTAGCAATACTAATTTGTTCTCAGACAGTGCTAGATGCATTAGGCTGTGGTCAATATCCTCTAGCAATCCACTGACATCAAACATGTGCGAACATCTTGTACAGGATCTCCTCTCAGTGTAACTTGTGAATGAATGCATATCCTACACCAGTGGTAAACTTGATATGCATCTGTGACTCCCATCATCTTGTGGTACATGGACTGCTACATACCAAGGATATTCATAGATTATGACTGCATGATGTTTTGTGGTACACATTACCTCACTTGCAGTTTTATTGTTATCGGGTGAGGTGTGTATGTCTAACTAAGCCACCAGGGAGGGGTGCTAAGCAATGTCCTATAATGATAGCATTATACTCAATAATTGGCCTTATAAGGGAAGAATACAGGGATGTTATGACCTATTTGTCCCTGAATGAGATACCCTTACTTATGAGGTGGGCCACGTAGAAAGCTTTCCATGCTTTGGAAAAACAGTCATTTTTTTTGTCACCGCATGGTAGGCCTTGCACCTATATGTGTAAATGACTTTTTCCTGTTTGAATATGTCACACTCATTAATATTTGTATTCTGTTTTGCAGTGGTTCAAGAGATTCAAGAAAACTAAATTGACTGCTAGGGGAGGTAGGGCAGGCTCTCCAAGCAGGTGAAAAATTGTACTGTATTGTCTGAATTACAGTACAACTTTATTTATTCTGTGTTTCACAGTACTGAGGATTTTTTTTCAATACATTTTTTAACATTGCTTTGTTGTTTACCGGTATTGTAGATTTTTTCCCTTCATTTACTGTGATACTGTACTGTTCCACTTATACCTGCACTGGCATACCTATGATAACGTCTGCTGCATAACAGCACATCTTCCTTAGCCATTGTTTTACATTTCTTTGCCGATTGTTTCTTCTCCTTTCAGGTCCTGCATTAACAAACTGTAACATGTAACACTGTCTCCTGTTTGGCTCTTATCTTCATTCTCTTTTAATTTTGTTATTTTGTAGTTTTAATTTTCTCCAGTTATTTTCTTTTTTGTACTGGACTATCTATAGTACAAGCAGAGGTGAGGTGGCTCCACTTCTCACTGCACTAGTCACCATGACAACCACTGGGTTCGAGAACACTCATGGCCCATTACCTGCAAAGTTTGGAGACTATTGAGGACCAAGGTGGACAATGGTAAGCTGCTATGCCCCCTCTTATAGTTGGTAGTTTCACATAGCTACTGGTTCCATCATCAGACTATCAGAGGCAAAGCCAGAACATTATGTCAGCCACAGAGATGATGGCTTCTGTGTATGTTACTCTCTGGGACAGCTTGGCATGCCATAGCCATCCCCACCCTATCAGCTATCATGGCGTTCCCTTTCTTTGGGCGTCATATCCCATCCCCAGTTTGTAATTCCATCCTCCTCATCACCAGTGCTAAGAAATACATAATAGTATCCTTTGGCAAGTCATCCACCCCTGGTAGCTATCATATTGACACACCCCTAAGAGTTACCTCAGTTGTCATGGACTTAGAAACACACATAGATAGTAATCTAGACTTTGACCATCTCGTGTCTATATTAGTGGGGAAATCATTTTATGTTTTGCAACTTATAAACAAAGTTATGGAATCTAGGTCCAAGGAAGTCATTGTTCCACTGTATTTAGCATTGCTCAGACCCACCTTTGAGTACAATGCCCCCTTTGGTATGTACCTAACCAAACATATCCAACAACTGGAATGTCCACAAAGGTAAATCACTAAAATAATACAGGGTGTTAGTAACATTGCCTATGCAGACCTCTTCAAGGCATTATCCCTGTATTCTCTCTCTTGCAGGTTGTTGAGGGGAGATCTATGCCTGGCATACAAGGCATTGTCACATCCCAATCTGATAGAGCTCCTGCATATCTGCAAAACAAACAGGACCAGAATTACCTGTTCCAAAGACTTAAACCTTGCCTGTGATATAAATAGGAACTGCTGGAAAGACAGGTATGTATCCCAGAGACTATACCTTCTCTCGAGCAAGCTCCCCATCCATGTGAAGCAGAGTTCCTCCCCTAACCCAATTCAAGTGCAACATAGATAATTGGATGGGGAACAGGAAATTCCTCCCTGGATTGGCACCTGTGTTTCTAAAAGACATAGGCAGCTTGTAAATGGTTCATCCCCCAGGCCCCTGTTTGTAAATGTTATACCTCCCAAGCCTCTGCTTGCACTTATCAAGGGTGCCAGAACTTGTCAGAGATTTAGGATGCACAGCTAGGCTTAAAAAGGCCCTTGTGGTCATTAGCCTAGTAAACACTTATGAACCTATAATTCTATGATCCAGATGTCCACTCTCTATCAGTTTGCATCTTTTGATTTTGCCATTGCTGTTTCACTACCTTTTCTGTTAATGTTAGTCTAAATGATATGTTTGTGTGTTCTGCCATCCCAATTCCCTCATTACTACCTACACCTTCCCTGTGCTGTTTTCTCCCTCTAACATTGTTAAAAAAAAAAAAAAGGATAACTGTCTCCACTAAAAACAACTTCTTCTCCCAAAGACACATCACTTTTCCTTTTCTGCTCTTCAGTGTGCTGCAATTCTTCCTTTTGGAAGTAATTTTACTCCCTTTCCTTTCCATTTATATAATTCAGTTGGTCAGCACTTTAGACTATAAGCCTTGTATGGATTCCCAGTTGTGAGCATGTTGCAGCTGTGCTGTGCTGTGCTTTGATGCATATCTGAATGAGTACAGCATCAGGCAGGCAGCATGTTACTGTCTCCAGGCCACATGCTAATCATGCTCCACTGTTCCTAGCTGTGATCATGTTGCAGCTGTGCTGTGCTTTGATGCATATCTGAATGAGTACAGCATCAGGCAGGCAGCATTTTACTTTCTCCAGGCCACATGCTAATCATGCTCCACTGTTCCCAGCTGTGATCATGTTACAGCTGTGCTGTGCTTTGATGCATGTCTGAATGAGTACAGCATCAGGCAGGCAGCATGTTACTTTCTCCAGGCCACATGCTAATCATGCTCCACTGTTCCCAGCTGTGATCATGTTACAGCTGTGCTATGCTTTGATGCATGTCTGAATGAGTATAGCATCAGGCAGGCAGCATGTTACTGTCTCCAGGCCACATGCTAATCATGCTCCACTGTTCCTAGCTGTGATAATGTGCAGCTGTGCTGTGCTTTGATGCATGTCTGAATGAGTACAGCATCAGGCAGGCAGCATGTTACTGTCTCCAGGCCACATGCTAATCATGCTCCATTGTTCCTAGCTGTGATCATGTTGCAGCTGTGCTGTGCTTTGATGCATGTCTGAATGAGTTCAGCATCAGGCAGGTAGCATGTTACTGTCTCCAGGCCACATGCTAATCATGGTCCACTGGGTTAAATGTGATCACTGTTTTTGTGACTGTGGTGCTTCATTTCATAGTGTTATACCAGGCGTGTCCAACATGAATGCATATTTTAACCCCGTCAGGCTGAGTTGCATTATATTCACTATGCCAGACTCAATAAAGCCCATGCTGTGTACACTAAGTGTACACGATAATATTCAATAAAATTCTTATCACATTTTTTTGTGCTTTCTAATCACTAAGAAAGATTACACTAAGTGCACATGTAGTCTACACTTTGCAGTAACCTTTATGAATCCCTGTCAATATTTAAAGCTGCAAGAATATCAGTAGGAAAACTATAATTAGGAGGAAAAAGGTGCGAGTTATGTCTGTGTTGTCTGCTCACTCAGAACAGCATACACAGTACACACTTAGTGTAGGCTTTATTGAATCTGGCAATTTACCACAGTGTGTTCAAGTCCTGCATCTTTCTGAATTCCTTCTTCTTCTTTTTGATCCCTTTTCATATGCTATTTTTATTTACACAGCATTTTGCACTTTCTGTATTTCCTTTATTTATATTTTTTGTATTTCTTAAAGCCACACTATTATTTTCTTCAAATATTTTATGAAACATTATAAATCTTGTTTTTGTACGTAAGGTGAGGTACATTTTGTTTTTATTCAGTTGCAGTAGTTTTAAGTCTGAAACAGTTCAAAATAAATGTCAAAAGTCTAGATTTCTAATAAAATTATAGTTCTTAAGTTTTAGCAACAGATCAAAAAATCATGTCAATTAGGCAGAGTATAAAGTGTGATGGAATTTCAACATTTTATTCTGTGAAAACCATTTAATGCTTTGTTCTCCTCTGATGCTATTTCAGCATGTCATCAAAGAGTAACCACACAAACCAACACACAAACAAGCAAGCAAGAGTTTTCTGTATGCCAGGTGAATGAGTAACAGCTGGGAACTGAGTATTCTGGACAGTCGGAACGCATTCAATGGCAGGCATTTTATTTGTAACACTTTATATCATCAAGTGGTACAGTAACAAGAAGAAAACAAAAAACGAGAAATATAAACTATTTAGGAAAGCACTGCCTCAACATAATAAAATGTGTTTCTAGAGTATACAAAATTATGTAAAGTTAATTTGTATCACACACTCACACGCACACCCACATATAGACACACACGCACGCACGCACGCACATGCACACCCACACACACACACACACACACACACACACACACACACACACACACACACACGCACACCTGTTTCTCACTCTCTCTTTCTCCTCCTTTTAATTTTAGCTGTATTTTTAGAAAAAACAATACAGATGTCTAGGAAATGGCAATTGCATAATGATAGATGTGGCTGGCTCCTAAATACAATATCTGGAGTAATAATTAACATGCAGACAAAACAGGTAATTAAAAACACACTTTGTTACAGATCCATCTCGAATTAGCTCACCACCACCTTGTTGTCATCTCTACCAGTAAATGTGAGCATCTACTTCATTTTTTGTTGTTTTAGTATATTATCGATTTAGTGATGATATAATTGGTATATGCAGGGATATGCAGGGGATACCCCGATGAGGGTGTTCACTTTTTTAGGGTTATTAATGATAACCCATATAGACTATCCTTTACACATACTATTCATTTTAGACAAATTGACTTCTTAGATACTACTATTTTGGTATTCCTGGTACATACCTCTTATGGCTTATTGGTTAATAGCTTTGACTATGGCACACAGCCTCCTGGGTTCAAGACCTGGGACTGACATTTAGGGGGAGTAATGTTATGGTATAATAGTTAAGGTGTTTAACTTACAGACACAAGGTGCAGGGCTTGATTCTTACATGGGATAATTGGCTAGGCTTAAAAAAATGGCCCACAAGGGCAGTTAATCTAGTATGAACCTAGATGTTGACATCCTACAGAAAGGCCTCAATGACACCAATGACTGGTGTCAGAACCGTGGCGTTAAGCTCAATGCAAAAAATATGTCATCATCCCCATTGGGAAAAACTCGATTCCCTTGAATTACCACACTGATGGTAGTCCATTGAACACAGAAGGTATTATAAGAGATCTGAGAACACAGGTTGACAGCAACCTCTCTTTTGACCACCACATTGCCACTGTGGTCAGAAAGTCCTTCTATGTGGCACATCTCATTACTAAGGGTTTTGCATCCAGGAAGAAAGAGGTCATTGTCTCCCTCTACTCTTCCCTCATTAGGCCAATGATTGTGTACAATGCCCCATTTGGCATGTACCTCACTAGACACCTGTAACAACTGGAGAGGCTGCAAAAGTACCTCACAAAGAGGATCCTAGGCCTTAAACACTTGTCCTGTATGGACAGACTCAAAAAACACCAACTATTCTCTCTCATATCGCCTACTTAGAGATGATCTCTGATTGACTTACAAAGCCATGTCTGACTCAGCTCTGTTAGAAATGCTACATCTAAAGAAATCCCAATCCCTCCACACCACACACTCCAGAGACCTCAACCTCATTACCAAAATTAACAGAACATGCTGGAGGGACAGGTTCATAACTCAGAGACTCCCCATGCTATGGAACAGACTTCCCATACATGTCAGGCAGAGCACCTCACTGGCCCTCTTCAAGAGAAATCTTGATGAGTGGATGGGAAATAGAAAATTACCCAGGGGATCACTCCAGTTGATCTACTCAATGGAGGCACTGGGAACTAAGGTCAGGTGGCACGATGCCAGAGTAATCCTATGGGCTAGGGTTGTAAAGGCTCCAGGGCTATTAGCCTAGTACACACATATGAACCTATGAACATATATTATGACTAAATTATACAGGAAACCAGGAGCTTCTAATATACCTTTTCACATAGGTTCATAGCATAACAACCACAAGGGGCATTTTAATCCTAGCCATGCATCCCAAATCTCTGACAAGTTCTGATACCCTTGATAATTGTTAGCAGGGGTTTGGGAGATGAAGCATTTTCAAACAGGGGCCTAGATGATGAACCATTTACAGGTTGCCTGTGTCCATTAGAGACATAGGTGCCAGACCAGGGATGAATTTCCTATTCCCCATTTAATTGTCGAAGATGCACTTGAATTAGGTTAGGGAGGAACTCTGCTTTACATGGATGGGGAGGTGGTAGTTTCAGGGATACATACTTTTCTCTCCAGCAGTTGCTATTTATATCACAGGCAAGGTTTAAGTCTTTACAACAGGTAATTCTGGTGCTGTTTGTTTTGTGGATATGCAGGAGGTCCATCAGAGTGGGATCTGACAATGCCATATATGCCAGACATAAATTTTCCCTTAAAACCTGGTAGGAGACAGAATACAGGGATAGGCACTTGAGGCAGTCTGCATAGAACATTTTACCTATACCCTGTAATCTATTAGTGAGGAACTTCTGTGGACGTTCCACTTGTTGGATATGCCTAATTACATACATATCAAAGGAGGCATTGTACTCAATGATAGGTCTGATGAATGGCAAGTGGAACAATGACTTCCATGGACTTAGATGCCATACCTTTGTTTATAAGTTGCACAACATAGAATGCTTTCTTCCCTACTGTAGACATGTGATGGTCTGTGATGGTCAAAGGCTAGATTACTATATATGTGTGTCCCTAATTCCCTGACAAATGGGTCAACTGTAAGGGGTGTGTTGTCAATATGAAAGGCTCACCCCAGACTCTGCTACAGTTTGCTGTGAGGGAAAGGTTAGTTTGTGTTTTATTTGTTGTATTTTATATTACTTTATTGCCTTTTTCTATTTTGTATACTGTGATTAGTTTTCTTTACATCATGTTTTACTTGTATTCTGCTTTTAACTGCATACTAAAACTTGGAGAGACCACAGCTCTCTCTTGTGAGTCGACAGAAATAAACACCACTGTCTTTCTAGCTGCCTGCTCCTTATGTTAATTTGACAATATAGCTAATTTCCTCTCTGCTTTTACTGGCTGGTGTGAGTAAGGACAAAATTATCATTTTGTGAAATCACTCCCCTTCAACTATTTAAATTTATTTAAATGTATTGGCCATCCTACTGTATTCCATAGTACCAGAATACAAAAGTGACCACCCCCTTTCAATCTATCTTGCTGTTTTAAAAATAGTGACTCTCCACTAAAACTTATTTATTTATTTATTTATTGCATTTGTTTACTGGGATAAGTCCACTGGGCCTAAAAGAGCCCATTCTCAGTGGAGACCCGGGGAGAAAAGCTCCAACGAGATACAGAAAAAATATAAACATTAATTAGTACAGAAGCAGAAACAGTGTTACAGACAGTAAATATAGTAACATATACAGAATATATACATAAAAGCAGGAATCTAGTTTGTTTGATTACAGCAATATATACAGAAAATATACATTAAACCAGAATTCAATGAACTCAATCAGATTGGTATAAACAGAGATCAATATTATTGTACCAGAATCAACAAGTGAAGATAAAAATAAATATGGAGAAAATATCATCAGTCACTAGTAGCAAAAGACATAGGAGTTTAGTAATCATATAAGGAGAGTGAAGAGGTTAGGTTATAGAGCAGGAACATAGCCAGGAAGAGTTGAGATGATTTTTCAGCATTTGTTTGAAGGTTGTGGTGCTGCCTGTGTTTCTTATAGAAAACGGAAGTGAGTTCCATAGTTTGGCGACGGTGAAGGCATAGAGGAGTTGACCAGCAGGTAAGGTGGGCTTATCTACTTTTAGAAGTAGATGATCTTCAGATCTTAGATGCCTGCTGGAATGGTATTTCGCAAGTAGAGTTGAGAGAGCAGGGCAGTCTGTGGGTCTGTAGATTATTTTGTGCACAGTAGTTAGTTGGGTGAATGAGAGATGGTGGGTGAGTTCCAGCCACCCTAGTTGTTTCAGTGACTTACAATGGTGGGATGAGAATGTGGCCTTGGTGGCTATTCTGTTGTAACACATAGCAAGTTTGGATTTTGTAGAATTTAGGGTATTAGTGAGGAGATGGGGATAAAGGAGAGAGGGTAATAAAAAGGTAGTTGCAAGGGTTTGCCTAGTAGAGAGGCTAAGAAAGTGTTGGTGTCTGTAGAGCATACCAAGCTTTTGGTGTGTTTTGTTGATGTTATTGTTTATGTGTAGGTCAAAGTTAAGGTTTTCATCTATAATAATGCCTAGTAATTTAGTGTGTGGGACAACTTCTATAGTGGTATTGTCTTGGGCTTGTATAGTGAAGAGTTTTTTATCAAATGGAGTGGTTTTCCTAGGAGTACAAATTACTAGTTTATTTTGTTTTTGGATTTAGGGCAAGGTGATTGTTAAGCATCCAATATTCAGTAGATGTGAGGGCATTCTGGGCAATTTGCTGGAGTTCAGAACTGGAATTTACAGTGCATATTATTGTAGAGTCATCAGCATACTGGATTACTAAGCATTGTGGGAGAGTGGTGTGAAAGTTGTTAATAAAGATACTAAATAAGAGAGGACCAAATATGGAGCCTTGGGGTACCCCTGTGGATGTACTGAGGAAGGGAGAGTAAGACTGTTACCATTTGGTGGATTGCTGCCTATTGGAGAGATAGCTGTTGTACCATTGTAGGGTAGGGGAGAAATGTGGAGGGTGGATAGTTTAGAGAGTAGGATAGTGTGGGAAATGGTATCAAAAGCTTTGGAGAGGTCAAGGAAAAGTGAAGCAATTATTTTACCAGAATCCCGTGCCCAGTTAATTGCATCAAGGAAGGATAGGAGGGAGGTAGTGGTGCTGTGTCCTGGTCTGAAATCATGCTGAGTGGGTGATAAAATTTGATTTTCATGCAGGTGGTTGAGGAGTTAGGCATGGATGCATTTTTCCAGTATTTTAGAGACGGGTGAGAGAATTGCTATGGGTCGAAAGTTTGTGGTGTCTGTGTTGGTGCCACCTTTGTGTAAGGGAAGAATGAATGCTTTTTTCCAGATGTCTGGGACAAGGGATTCTTTAATTGATCTGTTAATGAGTATGCTGATGGGATAAGCTATAGAGTTTGCTGCTAGCTGCAGGAAGTGTGGGGGTAGATTGTCAGGAGCCAGAGTACAGGGTTTTAGCTTAAGTAAAAGCTGTTTTATTGTGCTTGTGGGTATGGGGGAGAATTTTAGTTTAGGGTTAAGGGTAGACTTCTTTTCTGGGATGATTTGGTCATCAGCTGTCTTGGTGGTGGTGCTTTTAACTGTAGGAAAGGTGGTGGTTAGGTTAGCTATGGTGTCAATGAAGCAGGAATTGAAAAGGGTAGCAAGTTCAGTGGGAGTTTTTTGTGGGTCGGGGGATGGATTGCTTTGAGAGCCTGGGTGTAATAGTTGGCTGATGGAAGACCAGAATTTTTGGGGATTATTTTTATGTTGGCTTTGTAGGTGGAAGTAGTGGTCTTTTTTATCAGTGGTTATTGGACGTTTTGCCCGGTTACGAAGTTGTTTGTAATGTAGTAGAGTTGAGGGGTCTTTGTTTTTCTGCCATGATTTCCAGATTTTATCCCTTGTGGACATTACTTCTTTGGTGGATTTTGAGAGCCAGCATGCATGGTTATGTTTTATTCATTTTTGGCGGGTGGGTGCTTGCCTATTTAGGATGTCTAAAAATGCTGACTTAAAGAATTCAACAGCCTCATTAAGTGGTAGGGATTTGAGAGGTTTCCAGTTTACTTTAGCTAAGGTTTCATTAAATATGGATGACTGGAACTTAGTAAAATTTCTAGTAGATTTGTATTGGTGTTGGCCTGTGGTTGGAGTAGTTTTGCGTATGATATATGCTGGGTGGTGGTCACTAATAGTATTAGGTAGTATGCCTGCACTGATGACATTGAAATGGTGGGATACTAATATCCAGTCTATTGTGGAGCCCCAGTTGTAATTTTTGTGAGGTCTAGTGATGTCTTCAATTAGTTGGGAGAAGTTGTAAAGATTTATGTTTTTTGAGGGGTTGTTGTGGCCTATATCTAGCCAGTCGATATTTACATCACCTAGAATGATGGTTTCATTATCTATATTTTGGGAAGTCCAGGCAAGTATGTTTTCTAATATTGGTATGTTGTTTCCTGGGGGAATATAAAGAGCAATTATGCAAATGTTTTTATTGTTGTTAAATTTTAATATAGAGATTAGTATTTTGGCTGGGGAGAAGTTGGGTGTTGGTTTTGAGTAGGGGAAGTATCGCTAATCCTCCTCTCTTGTTGAATCGATCGACTCTCAGGCATGAGTAGCTTGGGGGGGAGAAATTCAGTGTCTTTTATATATGATGTTTATTTAGTTATGATAGTCAGCTTCAGTGGATGAAGTGGACAATGTGTATTGTAGTTAATCCCAAGTGGAGGTGGGGGTCACGCATGAAAGAAACCCATGCAATAGCTGTGCATGCACAACGAACAGAGGAGCAGGGAACCTAAACCAGTAACAGGATGGAAAATAAATGTCTTTTTAGACAGGTAAGACTTAAGTTACCTACTTTCACATCTAACTCCTGTAGTACATACTGCAGTGTTTAGGATAAACCATTTTTTTTATCTTGCCTTTAAGCATCTATTGCAAAACCACCAGTTATTGGAGAGCCCACATTCTGCCTCTCAGTAGCCATCTTGGGATTAGTGCTTCTGTTTTCCCCTGGTGAGAGAAGGAGTGCAGTTACATTATTTCCTGGAGACTGCTGATCACCAGAAAGCTTAATAACTGTTTTATAGGTGACAGCTTGTAATCTGTGCTTATACTCTGGTCCTGGTGAGAGTAGGAGCAGAGTGCATTGATTCTTGACTCTTTCTGCTTGGAGAGTGAGTGTCTGTGCTTTACATACCTGATTGGTTTGGTTGCTATATGAGGCATCTACCAGAAAAGGCTACAAGCCTGCAGACCCTTGCATCATCTGGGACAAGACTGTGGATCACCAAATAGGCCATGGCCTGCTTCTCTTCTTGGGATTGGTGCTAACATTTTGCTTCTGGTGAGAGGGGAAGCAAAGGAGTATTATATCACAACAGAGTGAAGCTGTGCTGAGACCAGCATTATTAGTAGCCAGGCAGTAGCCATTCATGCAACTCCCCTCTTTTCATCATTCTTAACAAGCTAATTATTTATTTTTCAGTAAGTACTGCTTGATTTATTTCTAACTTCACAATATCTGCATAAATACTTAAATTTTCAGGGTCTACTTATTAGTTTCGCCTCAAGTGCTTGGCAGTGCACTGTACAGACTCAGAGACCTTGAGTGACATTTTTCCTGTAAAAGGACTAAATAAGGAAATAGCTCCAGTACTTAATAATAATTACCATCTCTCCTGGCATGTCTAAAAATCAGTTTCCTGTGCTTTCTCCTATTAACCTGGTGAACTTGGGCATTCTGAGGCAGTGCAGCAACTGCCTCATGTACACAGACAACCCTCTTCTCTTACCTCCCAACTCTCAGACTTATGATAGATGCACTTATATATCCAAATTGGAAGCCATGCACTCTCAAGCCAAGACCGGAACAGCTGGTCAAGAGGAGAAGGTCAACACCTGCACCGCACCACATGCAACACATAGTCCTGCAGAGCACTCATCATCACAACTCTCACATAAAAGCACAAACCACCCACCCACCTTTGTGAAGGCTCTCAGTAGAAATCTATCCAAACAGCAGAGACCTCCAAGGCAGAAATGACTCAACCACTACACACAGCACAAACCACAAAAGCATAGCTCTCCTACACAGTGTGCCCCTCAGCCTAAGCCCCTAGGGTAAAACAGCTTGCCCAATGCACTAATCATAGGTGACTCAATGGTGAGGCACACTGGTGTCCCACTCACTAGGCTGAATAAGGAGAAGGTAACTTCCCTTCACCAACTAAGCTGGCTAGAATTACCAAACTTCCTCACATATACCCATCTCATCCAAGCACACAGTCTCATTCATAACTCATCTTTCTGCCCCTCCCTAGCAAATACCTTTGAAATGCATAAGCCAGATAGACTCCCAAGATCCAATTACCAAAACCTCATTAAATTACATAAACCAACACTTTTTGCTGGGAATCACCTCATGTCCTTCTCTCTTGCACGCCTCTGGAACTCTCTCCCTTCTCCCATCTGAATCACCAGCAGTCTCTCCTTGTTTAAAACCTTACTGCACTCACACTTTACTTCACAATGGTAATTCTCTTGCACTCATCCAACCTAATTTTGACCACACTTTCTTCCTAACTTTCCAAACTTATTTGTTGCCTGTCACTACCTCCTAAAGTTCTACATCCCTTGGGACATATTCAACCAACAGCTAAAAAAAAAATACCTCATTGTGATTGCTTTAAAAAAAAAACATTACCACTTATTGAATTAACCTGATGTAATTTTGCTAATGAAAATCTCTTTTATTTTACTTCTGTATTATGTAACATTTATTTGAATTGTGTGATATGGACTTGTACTATCAGAAATGTGTATTTAACATTTAATTGAAATGTATATCATGGATTTGTGCTTTTTCTGTACTATGCATTTGTATTTCTCCAGAGCTTTTCTCCCCAGGACTAGATCGAAAACAGGTTCCTTGTAGCCAAATGGACTATCCTGGAAAATAAACTGTAAATAAATAAATAAACAGCTGCCTATCAGGTGCCAGAATCCGACACATAACACACGCACTCAGGTCACTCCACAACAAGTACAAGTATGACTCTGTCACTGTCCATGTGGGTGTGAATGAGCTGAGATGCACCTCCCTGGACTACATGAAAAGAGACATGGAGGAGCTCTCGGATTATGTGGCCCAGGCAAATATGATCCTAGCCCTTGGCAGAATTCTACCATCACCCAGACTGATACCACAGTACAAGCACAAAATGATTGACTTCAACAATTGGCTACATTTCTGGTGTCATTCTATAGGGATCCAGTATCTGTCTGCTTGGGATGACATGAGTGACAGACCTCGATGCTTTGCCAGAGATGGCCTGTATGCGTCACCCCTGGGTTTCCAGATATTGGCTAAGGCTCTTGCCACTCCTATAGTGCCTTTTTTAGCTGATGTTCCAAAGACCAAATAACAGCTATAAATAAATGCAATCTGAGGGCCGTGCTGCTCAACACAAGAAGTCTAAATCTCAAGATGCATTTGCTCAAAGCACTCCTCAAAATGGAGAGCATCGACCTGGTTTAAAGCAACAGAAAGCACCCCCTGCACTACCAGGCTATAACTCATTCCACACCTTTTGGCCCCAAAAAATGGACCGAAGCTCCAAAGGCATTGTTGTGTCCATATTCATAAAGGATATGCACACCTCCAGACTAGTATCTCAGCATAATGCATTTGTGATACTTCAGGTACAACTAACACTTGTTAAGATGGAAATTCAGGTCGTAGCCTGTTATAAGTCCCCAACCACGTCCCAAGACTCTCACTACATGTTCATAGGTACCCTGGAAACTATTAGGATCCAACTCAATATGCTCATACTAGATGACTTCAACTATCCCTCCATCAACTGGGAAAACTACTCATGCACCAATATACTGGTCCAATGCTTCCTGGAATTTCATCAGTTCCAATGCCGTGGTCAGCTCATTCTTACCCCCACTAGAGGAAGCAATATCCTTCACCTGGTAATTACTAACATGGGCAACCATTGCTCTGCACCAACAGTCAATTCCTCCCTGGTTAGATCTGACCACAAACTAATCACCATGGAAATCCACATCTCACCCACACCCCCTGAAAAGGTAACCATCATGAAAAACATCTCCAAAGCTGACTTTGGGCTCCTAAAATCAGAGGTGGCTAACTTCATGGCACCCATGTCAATGGAAAATAAATGCATGACTGCCATATCATACAACAATGCACTGTACAAACAAGTACATGCTTGGAACTAGCTATAGCCAACAAAGCTAAGACGCTCTCCTCCAAAAAAAGTAAGCCATTCTCATCTGGTGGTCCCCTGTCATTAATAAACTCTACAATAGAAATATGAAACTGTTGCAGAAAAAGCTGAAGTCCCAAGACTGGAAAAATTCCCTTATTAGTCTAAACAAAAAGTTGAGCTCCCTCATCAAAACCTCTAAAGCCAGCTATAAAGGCAGAATTGAGGCAGACACTAAAATCAACCTCAAAGCCTTCTGTAGTTATATCAAAAATCTCCATGGCAATACCCAGGTTTGCTCTGAGTTACTGCACAGTGGTACCTCCTATACTGAGCCAACAGATAGTGCCAACATGTTGGCTGACAGATTCAGTGCCAACTTTACCCCTCTCTCCCCCAAAGGACCAATCACAATACCAGAGGAATACCAGGCACCCATCATTACTGCAGCACAGGTTAAAGCTGCATTGTCCAAGGCCAAGAATACAGCTCCCATGGGACCTGAAAATATCACTGTATATGTTCTACATGAACTACAAAGCGAACTGGCACCACATCTGTGTGTCCTGTTGAATCACAGCCTCACCTCAGGCTTTGTCCCTACTGAATGGAGCACTGCTACAGTCATCCCTCTCCATAAAGGGGGAGTAACAACAGACCCTGGGAATTATCACCCCATTAGCCTGATAAGTCTGATATGTAAGGCTATGGAGCGCATCATCATGGACCTAATTAACAAAGCTATAGGGAATTTCCAAACTCTAGATCCCACTCAACTTGGTTTTGGGAAAGGTAGATCATGCCTGCTCAACCAGCTTGACTGACTTTGAGTCAGTCACCAGAGCTGTGGAAGAGGGCAAGGCAGTACATACAGCCAACCTCGATCTGACCAAGGCCTTTGATACCATTATCCAATCAGGAATTATTGATAAACTCACCAAACTAGGCATCAGCCCCTATATCACTAGGTGGGTTGCAAACTGGTTCACAGATAGAACCCACAGTGAGAAAGTAGTGGACTCCAAGTCAGACTGCTGACCAGTCATGAGTAGAGTCCCACAGGTATCAGTCCTGGATCCTCTCCTGTTTGGCATCTACTTCTCAGAAGTCCAGCCCAACACAGAGGGACTCCAGCTGACCAAGTTCACAGATGATTGCAAACTGGGAGCCATTATTAACTCCCCAAGTGATGTAGACATCCTACAGAAAGGCCTCACTGAGACCAATGACCGGTATCAAAATCATGGCCTTATGCTTAATGCCAACAAATGTGCCATCATCCCTTTGGGAAAAACTAATTTCCCACTAAATACCACATCGATGGGAGCCCATTGAACACTGAAGGTGTTATAAGAGATCTGGACATAGGTTGACAGCAACATCTCCTTCAACCACCACATTGCCACTGTGGTCAGAAAGTCCTTCTATGTGGCACATCTCATTACCAAGGATTTTGCATCCAGGAAGAAAGAGGCCATCATCTCTCTCTACTCTTCCCTCATTAGGCCATTCATTGAGTATAATACCCCACTTGGCATGTACCTCCCTACAACTGAAAAGGCCACAAAAGTACCTCATGAGGAAGATCCTAGGTCTTAAACACATGTCCTACATGGACAGACTCAAAAAAAAAAAAATCCAGCTATTCTCCATCTCATATCATCTACTAAGCGGTGATGTCTGCTTGACTTACAAAGCCATGTCTGATCCAGCTCTGTTAGAAATGCTACATCTAAAGAAACCCCAATCTCTCCATAACACATGCTCCAGAGACCTCAACCTTATTACCACAATCAACAGAACATGCTGGAGGGACAGGTGCATAACCCAGAGACTGCCCATGCTCTGGAATAGACTTCCCATACATCTGAAGCAGAGCACCTTACTGGCCCTCTTCAAGAGAAATCTTGATGAATTGAAGTGAAGTAGACAGTTCACCCCGGGATCACTCCAGTGGCTCTACTTGATAGCGGCACTGGGATCTAACGTTGGGTGGCATGATGCCAGGGCACATCTATGCGCTAGGCTTGTAAAGTCTCCAGGGTGATTAGCCTAGTACACACCTATGAACCTATGATAGTTATCAGGAGTGGATGACTTCCCAAAGGATACTATTATGCATTTCTTGGCATTTAGTTTTAGTCCATGGCTCTGACAACAGTTGTTTGTCTGTGTCAAACCCTCCTGAAAAACATTTGCGTCAGTGTGAGATTCAATGACAGCTCCTAATTTGCAGTCGTCTGCAAATTTAGTCTGCCAGAGGCCAGTGATATTGACCATGGCTTCAGAGAAGTAAATTCTAAAAAAGAGCAGTCCAAGGACTGAGCCCTGAGGCACTCCACTTGCGGCTGGCCTCTTTGTAGAGGTGACTTCCCAATTCTTCTTCCTGGACCCTATCTGTGAGGGAGTTGGCTAGCCACTGGGTAACATACAGGTTTGTACCTAAACTCTTGAGTTTGGCCCCCTCTTCATATTAAAACAGCATTGTCATATGGTGAACTCCACAGAAAAAGAAGAATTTGTAGTTCCAGAATAGATTTTTAAAAGAAGCTAAAATAACTATGCAAGCATATTATAATTCTGGACATGATTTGTAGGAAGCTTTGAAGACCTATTACAAAGTTTTGAGTTTAGCTAGGGAAACTTTATTATGGAGCTCTTTAGTTAATTTAGACAATTATTACTTTTACAAAATTGTAGGAAACAAGAAAACAGATCTAAGTTACATTTTGTTACTGAATGTACTAATTTTAAGATATACTAATTCTACAAATAAAAAAAAAAAAGGTGGCAATATGTAGAAGAAGATGCGTCTTTAAGAACATTCCTATGTGATGGCTTTTCAGTTTCTTATCTTAGGTCTAGCTTATCCCAATAACTACATCTCAATACCCACTCTGTTCTACATAGTACCCTGGCATCCTATCCTGAGGGATCCACCTAAGATTCTTGAAAGAACTACCAAGGGGACCTAGAAGTGCCTCCTGTGACTGTTCTGCCACCCCTCAAGAACTACATCTAGCTTATCCCAATAACTACATCTCAACACCCACTTTGTTCCACATAGTACCCTGGCATCCTATCCTGAAGGATCCACCTAAGACTCTTGAAAGAACTACCAAGGGGACCTATTAGTGCCTCCTGTGACTATTCTGCTGCCCCTCAAGAACTATGTCTAGCTTGTATGTACCCTATATGTGTAAATAATTATAATCCCTTATTGTATGTACCCTATATGTGTAAATCATTTTAATCCCTTATGGTTGTTATTTGACTCAGCGTGTGCCTGATAGCAGCCTACCATCTCCCCCCAAGCTCTCTAGGCTCCATCCCACCCCCCGGAGTGCTTGTGTCTTCACCTCTGAACTACACTGTTTGGCCACAAGGTGGCAGTTTTTACTCACTACCAATTACTCCTCTCCCCTAGTAATCACAGCCCTCTTCCCTAACAACCTCCACTTTCCTGTTAAGCTCCAATCCCCTGTATGTTTTTTCTGCTTCCTTCTACCTTGGATGCATTTATTTGGATACATTGTGACCCAGTGCCCCTTACCTTGAGCACTGCTCTCTGCTTCACTGATTGAATTCTGCTGCCGGCCAAGTCTTCTTTGCTCTAACCTGCTCCATTTGCCCTGCGGGCTCAATCCACTCCCCTACACTGCCTCCAATTACCACCTACCCCCACTACTCCTACCTTTATTCCCACCCCCACTCTCCACCCCCTTCTCTCTCATCCAATCCACTCTACTCCTAATCATCCACTCCCCCTCCCATCCTCCACTAATTATCAAACCACACCCTAGCTTGATCCAGCACACCCCTTACACATAGTTATACCCTCCATCTTAATTTCTCACATACCCACTTCCACCATACTACCTACTCATACCTCCCTAATTAACCATGCTCTCTCCACTTCCACTAATCCTTCACAGCCCCTCTACCTTCTTACTGCTTCTAATCCCTTTATTCCATGCAACCTCTTATTCCTTTTCCAAACTCCACCCCTCTTTCCCATCCCCCACCTCTACAACCAGCTCCCACCTTCACCCTATAGAATCCCACTTTCGCACCATATCCTCCTCTCTTATTCAACCAAACCCACTCCACTTCTGCAAACCAAAGATTACATCCCCCTCATTGAAACACAACACACCTAAAGCAATATTTCTTTCTCCACAAAACTCAAGGAGCAACCCAAGCTCCTACTCACATTTTCCTTTGCCAAACTCTACTTATCAGGAGACATACACCCCAACCCAGGACCACAGAGTAGCACCAACCACACTCCCTCAAACACATCCCATACTACTACTACCCATAGATACCTCAAACTACTTACCATTAACACTCAAAGCCTGAGAAACAAAATATCCCACTTCCAAGCTTGGCTACCGTTTACTTTACTAGCTATAGAAGCAGTCTCTGAGACATGGCTAAAACCCCATATTCCTGACCCTCAAATCCTACCCCCTGGGTTTCAAGCACTCAGACATGACTGCCAAAATAAGAAAGGAGGTGGAGTAGCCTTAATTTACTCTAGTCTACTCTCCATCACTCCCTATCCAAACCCCATTCCCCAGTTCAATAATGCTGAACTAGTCATAGGAATACTCAGAATGAATGACCACAAAAAATATTTTCATCATGGCCCTATACATCCCCCCTGGTAACAACACCAATATACTAGAAAAAATACTTCTATGGTCCTCTACCAATATTACACTTGAAACATATATATCTTAGGGGATGTAAACATTGACTGAATCAAAATGAATTCCAAAACTCCCTCCATATCTATCAATCTATATAACTTCACACAACTCACAAATGCCATTACCAGACCCAATAAAAACAATCCCCCAGGCTCCACCCTTGACTGGATGCTAGTCTCCCACCCATATGAAGTCCTACACACAGGCATCCTGCCAGACTTCATGAGTGACTACTTCCCAGCCTTCATCCATAGAGACCCCATCCATTTCTCACGAACACCAATACATCCAGACTCCACCTCACAAACTTTAACCCCGCAACTTTTTCCAACTCCCTCAAACAAACTGGGACAGTCTAAAAACTCTTCCTCTACAAGGCCGTAGACTTCGTTAACTCAACCTTCTTAAATACCCTGAACTCCCAAGCTCCACCAAGAACAAAATGTATAAAACTCAACTCAGCCCCATGGCTAACTAAAGATACTAAAACATTTATGCAACAAAGAGACAAAACATGGAAACTTTGCCACCACAATAAAGACCCTGACACTCTCCTGAAATATAAGCAACTCTGCAACCTATCCAAACAGATTATAAAAGATAAAAAATCCTACTATACTAAACTACAGACTAATCATTCCAAAAACCCTAACCTAAACAATTCTGGAATTCCATCAATTCTCTTCTAATCCCAGGGAGCAAACTAAATCCTTGCCCTGATACAGCAAAACGGACCCAGAAATAGCCACTCTATTTAATTCCTTCTTTACCAACTCTATAGCAGAACTCACCAAGATCTTCCCAAATCACAACCTCTCCCCTCACCTCAAACCATCTTCCCTAACCTCTGCCAAACCTTCTATCCCCAGCAATCCTCCTACATTTCAACTCAAGCCCATCTCCACCTCCTACATAAAAAAATTCTCTCCAAACTTAAGCCATGCTCCAATGCCCCTGACAACATCCCCTCATTATTCCTAAAACTAGCAGCTGATGGTATCGCAATCCCTATCAGCATCCTTATTAATAGATCCATACAAGAATCTTATGAACCCAAACTGTGGCATTCTGCCTTTATCCTACCCCTCCACAAAGGTGGCAAAAATAATAATATCTTAAATTTCCGACCTATAGCCATTCTCTCCCCAGTCTCAAAAATTCTTGAAAAATGCATCCACCTCCAACTCATGGCTTTCCTCACCAATAATCAACTGTTAACCCCTACACAGTATGACTTCCATCCTGGCCATAGTAAAATAACTGCTCTTCTCTCATACCTAGACATAGTAAACCATGCCTGTGACTCTGGAGAAATTATATTCACAGTCCTTCTTGATCTCTCCAAGGCATTTGACACTGTCTCCCATTCCCACCTCCTGAAACACCTTTCTAACCTTAACCTCTCTCAAAATACCCTAACTTGGTTTAGAAGCTATCTGTCTGACAGATCTCAGGCACTGAAGTGGCAAACTGGCACTTCAGCCTTTCTTCCCACCCCAACTGGGGTACCCCAAGGATCCATACTTGGCCCAATGCTCTTTAATATATTCATTAATGATGTCCATGCAGCCATTCCAAACACTAAGATAGTACAATATGCAGATGACTCCACTCTAGTCTGCTCTGCTTCTAACCTCCCAGAGCTCCAAATAATAACTCAGATCGCCTTCTCAACTACTGAGAACTGGATACATCAAAACCACCTGTCTATAAATGCCAAAAAATCTAAGATCCTACTTTTTTCCCCCTCTAAATCCATCACTCTCAACAAAAACTTTTTCAAAATTATCAGCCTTGCTAACTCCTCCATAGAAGTTGCTCCCTCTGCTAAACTTCTAGGGGTTACCATTGATGAACACCTGAAATTCGATACTCCATATTCAGCTAAATATTAAAAAAACACATCAGAAACTTGGAATGCTGTACAGAAACTCCCACTTTCTCTCTCCTTCTACAAGACACACACTTGCCACTACCTGCTTACTACCATCACTTCTGTATGGTGCTCCTCTTCTAACTAACATATCCTCCTCTATCTTCTCCAAACTGGAAATCTGTTACAACAAAATCTCTAAATTCGCCACTAAATCCAAATACTCCTCCCACCACTGTACATCTCTCCACCAGCTAGATTGGCTAGAACTTCACAACTACCTTAACTACTGACAACTCACTACAACACACAAACTAATCTTTAAACCCACTAGATGCTCTGCACTAACTGACATCTTACCATCATACACCCCACACAGAACTCTGTGATCTGCCCACCAAAACTTACTCTTTGTATACAAACCAAACCTTCCTGCTGGTCAACTTCTTCTATCATTTTCCCTAGCAAGAAAATGGAATTCCCTCCCTCCCTCTCTTACAGCTTCAGAAAACTTTGAAAACTTCAAAACTCAACTCCATTCCCACCTCACCCAAAAATGGAATTGTAATTGCACACAGCCCACCTAGCCTGCTAATGTATCTCCTACAAGCTAATCTTCTCCATACTGATTACCTAAAACAGTAGCCTCCCTCTAATTATAACATAATGTAGCATATATATCTTAAATGTATTTATTGTAATACAGTATTCTAACTGTCCTCTCTTTCCACTATCTGGTGGTGATTCCTTCTACTAGCAACTCATAATGTTTGATAATGATAACTCATAATGTTTGATGCTACTTAACTAAAAAAACATCTCACATCCTATTTGGTGATTTTTCCACCCCACCTTTTCTAGTTCTTAACTGTCTGTCTCAATTCTATACTTTTTAAATAATATACTTTCCACCTTTACTAACCCCCTCAATGCAAATTGTATTTAGAAATGCGAGTTTATACCTACGTTCAAATTAATAACTACACCCAAATGTATTACAATTGTTAATTATAAACTTGCACATCACTGCAACTAATCCTCAGTTCAACTTGTCCCTATTCTAGTATAAAAGTATATATGCAATGCATGTTCTACTATTCTTTTTGATTGTACTCTACTAAGTTTTACTATGTAATATTTACTTTGTTGCTTATTGTTACTGGGTATTATGGAGCTTTTCTCCCCGGGCCTCCACTGAAAACAGGCTCCTTGAGCCCAGTGGACCTCCCCAGTCATCAAACTGGAAATATATAAATAAAATAAATAAATTATAAAAGGGAAAAGAATATAAAAGATTTTTTCTTCATAATCACTATATTAGGAGGACTAATACATTTAGCAGTATGAATGTGCAACCAAGAGGAGCTTTCCCCTGTGGTCAGTGTTGCAGCTACTATGAAGTTGAAAGAAAATTTAGCTAGATATAAAACAAAAAAATGAGTCTACAGATATTTTTAGTTGTGACCCTGTTGGTGTTCTTTATGCCTTGTGCTGTCCCTGTAAGTTGATATATATATATATATATATATATATATATATATATATATATATATATATATATATATATATATATATATATATATATATATATATATATATATATATATATATATATATATATATATATATATGTATGTATATATATATATATATATATATATATGTATATATATATATATATATATATATATCTATATATATGTCCCCTACAGAAGAACTACAGCTGAGAAGACCGAAACCTACATAACTGACACCACATGGTCAACAATCAAAGTGCTGACAATGGGGAAATGGTATGTCTCCGTAGTGTGGAATGGAATGATTTCCATTCCTGCACTGTAGTGCAATCTCGGAGTTGGTATATTAAAGTTACGGGGGGTGTGGGGGTGGTGCCCCCCAAGGGGGGTGCAGTGGCACAAGAAAGAAAATGTTATTTTTCTTTTTTTGTGCAGTAATTACATTGTCGGTGTTTCGATTGTCGATCATGTGGTGTTGGCTATGTGGGTGTCGGTGTTTTGCGCTGTTGTTCTTGTGTAGGTGATCTATATATATATATATATATATATATATATATATCAGACAAGTAGGAAATTCAAAACTGGATTACAGAAGTACAATAGTGGAATCAAATATAGTAAGGAAAATAGTCTGTTAGCAAATCACTTTTGTTCTTCTCATAATGGAGACAGTACCTTATTGCAGGCTATTGTCTTACAACAGTTGTCTGTACATGAGAGGGGAGGTTATACATTTAAAGATTTTATTTTCTTTTATATAAAGAAACTTTATTTGTATGAAGGTTTAATACTTTGTAACCATATAGTTTAAATTATGAATGCACACTGAGAAGTATTTTAATGCGGTGTCTTTAAGAAGCTGGATTTTAATTGTTTTTGTGTTTTTAATGGAGAAATGCTTAGCTGTGCCTTATCTATATTCTGATTATTTTAATTGTTAATCTGCATAGAAGGCATTAGCCAAGGCACTATAGTCTGAGTGTTTTTAATAAATGTACCTGCACTTTGAGTCATTTTATTATTGTATGAGTGCATTATTGTACATCTTTATATAAACAAAAAGTATCCCCATGAACTTTAATAGAACACTGTATTGACTATTGTTGGGTTTCCTGCTTCCTAGAATTTTAATTAAAGAAAGACTAACACTAATGAAACTGCCACAAGGTTAATTCATGCATTTAGTAACTCTTAACTGCTTTTCACATTGTTCTGCAGATATCCTAGGGATAATGTCTACTGTCAACTGATATGAAAATTACTGTTCTAACTTCAGTCATAGTACAGTTTAAAACGGCTCTCATTTCCATGCAAATCATCCAAAAGCAGTACCTTCACTATTGATGTCTAACATTAAAGATAACCACAGCATATACTTATTTCAGTCTGCTGCACGGATATGCAATAATTTCTCAGATCCCTTCTTCACAAATCAGCTACACCTGACTGAGTGCAGTATTAAAACAAAACTCATTCGATCTGTTCACTGACTTTTTGGAAAAAGGAATATTCCCACTCATTCTGTATAATGTGACATCCTGCTACCATACATTTGAGCTACAAATACATCCCAAGATTTGTTTATTATTACATCACTGCTGCTTTACTGTGTAATTTTAAATATTCTGTAGTGATGCATCACTGAGCCTTAAGCTTCTTAAATACACCAAATTGGGTCGGCTAGGTATTAGGGATGAGGTAAATGTTTAGTGCCATTGACTGCTGCCAACATGGAATGCTACATCATTGAGTATGGTAACTAAAATATAGTTTTGAAAGCTCTTCTAAATGGTCTGTAGTTTATCGGTGTTGTTTACCTAGAAGCATAATATTCTATTATTGTGCATCTAAGCATAGGATTTGTGCAAGGCTTTCATACTGTCTGAAGGCAGTGTTGTTCCATAGGCTTCTGAAATAATGGAAAGGATAAAGGGAGAATTTATTTATTATGTATTTACTTGCATTTGTTTACCAGGGTAGTCCACTGGGCCATTATGAGCCCACTTTCAGTGGAGACACAGGGAGAAAAGCTCCACGAATAACAAGAAACACATACAAGGAGAAAATACATATGAAAGTAATACATTACAATACTATATATGGTAAAGTTAACGGGTTTATATTAAAAACACGAATGTTTACTTACCTGAATACTTAAACGCCAACACGACTTCATCAAACCGTGAAAACATCTATCGTCCTGAAGTGTGAAATCCGAAACATCGAATCGTCATGGTTGGCCCTTCTGCGGTATAGCTCCGTAAGGTAAGTGTGCGATAGTTACGGACCTTAGGGTTAGGGTGCAGGTTAAGGTAAGTGCATAGATGGTAATGTATGCTAGATTTAGTGTAGGGTTAGAAGTAGGGTTTTATTAAGTGTATGTGTGTGGATTATTTAGTTTGTTTGGGTATAGCTTTTTAAGGTAAATATGCGATAGTTAGGGTTAGGGTGCAGGTTAAGTTAAGTGCATACATGGTGGTATATGCAAGATTTAGTGTAGGGTTAGAAGTAGGGTTTAGCTTAGGGTTAGAAGTATGGTTTTGGTTAGTGTATGTATGTGGTTTATTTAGTTTGTTTGTGTAGGTAGTATGTAGTGGGCAGTGGGATGGGACAACTATGACATTTCGAGTTTTTGAATTTCGTGGTTTAGGGCGTTCGGTGTATTTACGGTTCACAGAATATGTGTCGGCGATTAGGTGTTCAGGCAAGTAAACCTTCGTGTTTTTAATATAGACCCAAGTTAACATATGGAATGAGTACATTACGAGAGTATGTACAGAGAAGATAATATATTTCAACAATTAGTTGAATAACTAAATATTAGCAAACTGGCAAATGGAGGATCAACAAAGGTAAGGAGATTATCTTTACATAACATATTTTTGACAGTAGAAATAGCAAGGCTAACACCTGGCATTAATACATGATACATTTTAAACATAGTGTCGACATTAAGTCATGGCACGGTGCAGCCGCAATTCCAGGGAGAAGATAAGTAGTTTCCTAGGGAGGTTTTGAAATCGTCAGGATTTTGAGCGATTCTAATAGTGATAAGACATTCCATGCTTTGGCTAACAAACATGAATATAGAAGATAGCCAGATTGCAAGTTTGTTTTTTCTTCTAGTAAAAGTTGCTGATTCTCACTGCGAGGCCTTCTAGGATGGTAGAAACTGAATATTGTACTAAGAGCAGGACAGTCTGATGGTTTAAAGATTATTTTGTGTGCAGTCATTAGTTGTAGGTAGAATAGATAGTGAGGTATCTCAAGCCAGTTGAGAGTGTGAAAAGCAGTACAGTGATTGGTATAGTGTTTGGCATTAGTTGTGAATTTGGTGAATTTGTTATAACAAGTGTTAAGTTTAGCTTTTAGGGAGGACTGGAGATTAGTAAGTAGTGATGCACCATATACAAGTGATGGCAATAGGTAAGTGGAAGCTAGAACTTGTTTTGTGGAGGATCTAAGGAAGTGTTTATGTCTACAGATTATACCAAGCTTTTGGTGAGTTTTGCTGATACTATGATGAATGTGTAAGTCAAATTTCAGGTGTTCATCTGTAATTACTCCTAATAGTTTTGAATGAGTTGAAACCTCAGTTGCTGTGTTATTCTGAGAAAGTACTGTGAACTGGGTTTTGTTTAAGGGGGTTGTCCTCTTTGGAGTGTAGAGCATGAGTTTGGTCTTGTTTGGGTTGACTGATAGATGATTATTATATATCTAGGTTTTCAGTAGAGGTGAAGACCAGTGGAGATATTTGTTGTAGGTCAGAAATAGAGTCAGTAGAACATATAATAGTCAAATGCTTGCATACTGAATAAGTGATCCTTGACCTAGTAAGGAATGACAACTATTAATTCAAATAACAAATTATGCTGAGGATAAAGACATAAATAGTAATCCAGTAGAAATGAAACCAAAACAACCACCAATGGCAGAAACAAACTAAATGTATTATACAAAAGGAACTGCTTCCTCAGACCATGACAAAAATTGTTGTGCAGTAAATTTTGTTTGTTTCTGCCATTGGTGATAATTTTGGTTAATTTTTACTGGACTGATATTAATTAAAATGCTAAATAGAAGGGTCTGAATATGGAGCCTTGGGAAACTCTAGTAGAGGTGGAAAGATATAGAAATAAGGGGTGTTGCTATTTAACAGCCTGTTGTCTGTCTGCTAGGTACCTTGAGACCCAACTTAGGGAGAAGGGGGAAAGGTCGGTTTTAGAGAGTTGGGTTAGAAGTAGAGCATGAGAGATGGTGCCCAAAAACTTTTGAGAGGATGAGGAATAGAGAGGAGACAATTTTACCAGAGTCTCTGGTTTTGTTTATAGTGTCCATAAAGGATATGAGGGCAGTTGTGGTGCTATGACCTGGCCTATATCTGTGCTGTGTGGGTGATAGGATTTGGCTGTGAAGTAGAAAGTTTAGAATTTAATATGTATACAATTTTCCAAGATCTTTGAGATAAGATAGAGAATGGCTATTGGTCTGAAATTTTGAGATATCAGGATTATTCATACCTTTATGAAAAGGAAGAGTAAAAGCCTTTTTTCCAGATCTTAGACTGATCGGGAAAGATTCTTGCATGGATCTATTTAGAAGTATGGCAGTAGGGTAGGCAATAGCCTCAGCTGCTAATTTTAGGAATTGTGTAGGTAGATTGCCAGGAGCAGTGGAGCAATCACTGCCTCTTTTGAGCTTGAGAGGTAATATTTTTATTGTAGTGGTAGGAATAGGTGTAAAAGAGAACATGGGTGTGGTGTGAAATGGGTGCAAGAATTATAAGAAGAATGAGAGGATGAAATGGAAGAGTAGCAAAAGGATAGTTTAGATGAAATGGAAGAGTAGCAGGAGGATAGTTTAGGGTGGAGCAGCAGGGTTTGTGCTACTGTGAGTTTGGGGAAAAGAGGCACTGATGTGTGCTATAGCATTGATAAAATGAGAATTAAAAGAGTTGCTATTTCTTGGGACATTTTGTCTGGATGTAGACTTGGGTTACTCTTTGTACCTAGATTTATTAGTGATATAATAGAAGAATTTCTTTAGGTTTAACTTATGGTTGTTCTGAAGTTTTAGATAGTGGTCTTTTTGTCTATATTCACTAATCTTTTTGCCTGGTTTTGAAGTTGTCTGAATTTTAGTAGGTCTGGAGGATTTTTATTTGGTAGCCATTATTTCCAAATGTTATCACTGGCTTTTGTAAGTTCTTTAGTGGTCTAAGTCTGACATGGGGGATGGTTTACTTCAATCTGCTTTAGGCAAGTAGGAATGAAATATTAGTGTACGCAGAGAGATGAACTGGCAAAAGCAACATTCCCCATTGTTTTAGAACACCTTTATTCTCCTGTCAACATATTCTTTATTAATCATTACATAGTCAGAAGGAATCAATCATTACTTTTCTTTGTAATTAAAACATGTTTATAAAAATTTGTTTTCAAACAGTCAAGGACAGGTCATGCCTAATCAATCTGGTGGACTTCTTTCAGAAGGTCAACAAAGCAATTGATGAGGGCAACATTGTTCACATTGCCTATCTTGACCTGGGCAAGGCATTTGACACAACAACCCACTTGGGCATTGTTGACAAACTCAAGTGGTTAAGTACAAACCTGTATGTCACCCAGTGGATAGCCAACTGCCTCACATACAGGACCTAGGAAGTTAGAATTGGGGAGTCCACCACTACAAAGAGGCCAGTCACAAATGGAGTCCCTCAGGGATCAGTCCTTGGACAGCTTCTTTTTGGAATTTACTTCTCAGAAGTAGAGGCCAATGTCAGTGGTCTCTGGCTGACTAAATTTGCAGATGATTCCATATCAGGATCTGTCATTGAATCTCACACTGACACAAATGTTCTCCAGGAGGGCTGACACAGACAATCAACTGCTGTCAGAGCCATGGACTAAAACGAAATGCCAAGAAATGCATAATAGTTTCCTTTGGAAAGTCATCCATCCTGATAA
Source organism: Protopterus annectens (assembly GCF_019279795.1). Classification (NCBI taxonomy): domain Eukaryota; kingdom Metazoa; phylum Chordata; order Ceratodontiformes; family Protopteridae; genus Protopterus; species Protopterus annectens. The sequence continues at coordinate 230,059,360 of NC_056730.1, read as the reverse complement.
TTATCATGTTGCAACACACCCCTTAGAGCTGACCCAGTAGTCAGAGACTTAGGGACACACATAGATAGTAAACTAGTCTTTGACCATCATGTGTCTACAGTGGTGTGGAAATAATTCTATGTTGTGTAACCTGTAAAGAAAGTTATAGTATCTAAGTCCAAGGAAGTCATTGTTCCACTGTATTCGACATTCATCAGACCTATCACAGAGTACAATGCCCCCTTTGGTATGCACCTAACCAGGCATATCCAACAATTAGAAAGTTCACAGAGGTTCCTCACTAAAAGAATACAGGGCATATGTAAAATGTTCTATGCAGACTGCCTCAAGGCCCTATCCCTGTATTCTGTCTCCTACAAGCTTTTGAGGGGAGATCTATGCCTGGCATACAGGGCATTGTCAGACCACATTCTGATGAATCTCCTGCATATCCTCAAAACAAACAGCACCAGATATACCCATACTAAAGACTTAAATCTTGCATGTGATATAAAAAGGACCTGCTAGAGAGATAGGTATGTATCCTAGAGACTACCCTGTGTATGGAACAGGCTTCCCATCCATGTGAAGCAGAGTTCCTCCCTAACCCAATTCAAGAGCAACTTGGACAATTGGATGGGAAACCGAAAATTCATCCCTGCTTTGGCACCTGTGTCTCTAATGGACACAGGTAACCTGTAAATGGTTAGTCTCCATGTCCCATGATTACACTTATCAAGGGTATCAGAACTTGTCAAAGATTTGGGATCTATAGCTAGGCTTAAAAAGGTCCTTGTGGTCATTAGCCTAGTAAACACCTATGAACCTATAAAAAATATTTTATAAGTGCTAGGGCATTAGTTGTGTCTAATGCACTAATACCCTCGAATGAAGGTATGTTAGTGAAATAATAAACAGTTTATGGTGTGAAGACCCTCCACCTGCGGCTGTAGGTGTCATGATGTACCTTGGTGGTGTGGTATTTTCCTGTAAAGTTCACTTATTAGGCATTATCATGTACTTTATCAAAATGACACGCATATGTTAATAACAAGGTTAAAAATCCATAAAAAGGACTAAAATACTAACTAGTAAAAAGTGATGCAGACCACAGTGACACAGCATACAAAATGTATTAAATCATTGTGCTCTTTCATCCCAGTATAATGGACTTCATCAGAATAAAATATAAAAGCAGAAATCAACTTGTATAGTAAAACTAACATCACATGCTAAGTTTACCTAACCAGATCAAATTATAGAATAACTTAAATACCTACCAAGGTAAAATTAACCTATTCTTTACTGACACAAATTACACTAACCATGAATATAAAATACATGTATTCCTAGACATAATGAAAAACTATCGAACTACATCACTTAACCATATAACATATAAAAATGTATACATTCTCAATAAATATCTAAAAATTCTTTTATAATGTTAAAATATTATAACAAAGAATAGTTTTCAGTCTCAATATACTACTCAGAGAAACATATTCATTTAAACTGGGGCGGGTGCTGTAGCATTAGTGGTTAGGTAAACTTAGCATGTGATGATAGTTTTACTATATAAGTTGATTTGTGCTTTTATATTTTATTCTGATGAAGTTCATTATACCAGGACAAAAGCGCTCAGTGATTTAATAAATTCTTGATGCTGTGTCACCGTGGTCTGCTTCACTTGTTACCAGTTAATAACAAGGTTGGAACCCCTCCAAAAAATTATATATATATATATATATATATATACATATCACTATTTATGACAGACTTCTGAGAAAAAAAAACTGCATATCAAATGGAATTATCAAACAGTTCCTGCATTCCTGATAAGTGTTATGTCTTCAGTATGGTAGCAACTTCTTGGATCTGTCTGCTTTTGCCTTGCACATTTCTTTTGGGTTTGTTCAGTTCTCAAAACTGTACAAAGCAACAAATAGGTATATCTGATCCAAAGTGTGTGATTTACCTGCTTCCTAAAGCAGAAAGGAAACAGAAAAGAAAGAAGCTGATATAGGATGATACAGAGCGCACCATTCCTTGTTCTTTGTGACTGGAGTGCTTTTAGCATAAATTACTGTCTATTGTCCTGTTATTAGTCAATCTAAAGCTTTTCCTTGTTTGTCCTAGTGTTGTTGTGGTTGTCAGTGCCAGATCATAGTCAAATGGAGCCATAGGCAGTGTAATGGATGAGCCACACCCCCTCAACTGTTCTAGTGTCCCATTACATAGCTGTTTCTCCCCAGTTACCATAAAAAGAGTTCATACCTGTCAGTAAGAATATTATTTCATTCTTTACCTTTGCAATGATTACAGTGATTTGGGTTTAAGTTAAAACATTTGTTTCAAATTTTATTGCACAAACATTAATGGGCATGTTCTAAACAAAACAGTCTCACCTTGAAGACTTGGCATGAGCAACAGTGATCTTCTCCCTTGAAAGTCACATTAATTGATAATGCATCTGCCAGTCATAGATTAAGTGCACATTGTGCCCCAGACTGTTTTCAAATCAGGGGCCTCAGCACGTATTTTTAGGGCCATGTATAAACACATGTGTTTTTAATTCAGCTTCCTTATTGTTTTAAATAATAGTTCTTGTCTTGCTTAATGCAGTAACATTTGTTAGAGTGTGTTTTAAATTTTAGTTCTGAACATTTTTTCAGTAAGCAGTGAACTATCCAAAAATAACAAAAGTACCCATTTCAGAACTTTTCAACCTTAAAAAGTCAGTCAGATTGGTGTTACTAAAATCCACTAATATCCTTACTCAAAAATTAAAGCACTTTATTGACTGTATCCACATCAAATGTTTGTGATTTAAAAATAAAGGCCAAAGTAATGTATTATAATTTACTTTACATGAACACACACTAGTCCAACAAAGACTACCTTGTGACTTTTTAACTTTATCAGTTCAGCAAGTGAGTCATTTTTATATACATCCTCAAACCCAGCAATTATAGTTACATTCTTGAATGCAGCCTTCTCAGAGATCTCTGTCAAAAATTAATGGGAATAATAATGACCAAACTCATATATTTCAAATTTGCTTCACACAAACACACAGTAGTTAGAGGTATTCCAATTTAATACACACATATACACACACACGAAAATACCATGACTTTTTTTTTTCCATTGGGTCTACAGAACCTTCAGTTTTTACCCTGGACTTATTCCAACCCATGTTTGTACCAGAATTTAGTTTTGTACCAAAATTAAAATTTATAGTAAGTAAACTTTGTATGTCTTCTACATTATGCAATGTATGTAAGTGTGTGTGTGTGTGTGTGTGTGTGTGTGTGTGTGTGTGTGTGTGTGTGTGTGTGTGTGTGTGTGTGTGTGTGTGTGTATGTATACATTATGCAATGTATGTAAGTGTGTGTGTGCATGTGTGTGTGTGTGTGTGTGTGTGTGTGTGTATGTATAAATATATATAAACACACACACACACACACACACACACACACACACACACACACACACACACACATATATATATAATACATGCATGTGTGTATGTGTATTTATTTTTAATGCTAGAAGCCTAAACAGGTAAATTCTAGAGAGTCAATGTATGACATAAGTCACTAAATATGATGTAGACAGTTTGCAAGTGTTCTATTAATGAGGTACTAGCTAGTACATTAGATGCAACTTTATGAAATGGCTCATATAAGCTCCCTCAAAGAAGCATATCAGTTTAATAGTATAAATGAATAAATGTATAGAAGCCAGAAAAAAAATGGAATGCAAGATGCTATGTTATGGAATTAGTTGTCATTATCAGCAAGGCATGGTACTAATATACAGAATCTTAAGACTCAACATTTCATGTGGCCTTGTTGCAGGTTGTGTGAACCTGACTTTTCATGGACACAGATGCAATAATGACCCTTAATGTCATGAGACATCTAATATAATACATTGAATGACTGTAATAAATGATCTGTTAGTAAAGAAGCAGACACAGGTATGCATGAAGAAAGACTGATAAAAACTAGTAATTCCATTATGGTGATCCTCGAGCGAGCATCTATATTTATGGTGCCAGTCCCATTAGACAAAAATAATTTTGCTATGTTCCCTTTACAACAAACTACCATATCCACAATTGAATTGCAGTAGTCAAAGCCCTATGAAAGTTAAATACAAAACAAGATCCTGATCATGCAAATTGAAGGGTAATATCTTCAAAACAAAACAGCATGATTCCTTAACTGAAATCATTGCAGGAGAACCCTCAACGATATCTGACACCCTAGGTGAGCAAGCATAGTTTCAATTAACTCCAAAAAATACTCTCCAACTTTAAACCAAAATAAACACAAAAATGAAAAATGAACACCCAATCACAATATTTTGTTAGCGCTTTCGTTTATAATCTCATAGGTAAACTTCATCAGACAAATTCAATTTAAAAGTACTTCACTTGTATACACTTTCAACAATGACATCACCAAATCACTTAAAGAATTTAAAGGTACAATACATTTTAAAGTACTTAAACATAATTATCCACTTAACAGGAATATTCTATTAATGGATATAATTTCATAATAAACCTAAGCATAAATATATATATATATATATATATATATATATATATATATATATATATATATATGTGTGTATATATAAAAAATAAAGTAAAATATGCATATATATATATATATATATATATATATATATATATATATATATATATATATATATAAATCTCACATACAAATACAAAACTGTGTAATATCTATTTATTTCAAAAATGGGCAAATGTAAACCCATTATCTCATAAGTGCTTTCATTTTTAGAATACTGCCTATAGAAATAGAATCATTTAAACCTGGATGGACCATGGCATTCAATTTTAACTGCCATAAAAGCTCTTTTTCTTCTAATTTAAGTGAAGTAGGTCCACCCCTCTTATTTTCACATACACTATCAATAATCATGAACTCAAATTTATGGCTTGGATTGTAATGCATGTGTTTTGCTAAGGCATTATTCAAATTAGCCTTCCCAATTGCATAAAGATGTTCATAAATTCAATTTTTCAGGGGTCAATCTGTTTTTCCAATGTAAAAAGCGTTGCAAATTTTACAAACACTAACATATATGACCCCTTTAGAATTACAATTAAATTTACCCAGTATGTCATATTTATTGCCTAGAATATGTATAGACTTGCCTATTTTAATATATTTACACCATTTACAGCATTCACATTTATACATGCCACTATAGGGTGAAAATTCATGTAAGGTTTGGTTCTCTAAAAGGCATTTGATGTTCATACCTCTCCTAAATGTAAATCTGGGGCATTCACCAACAATTTTCTGGATGGTCTCATCCTCAATTAGGAAGCCCCAATTTTTGTATAGAATAAATCTAATGGTAGAGGAATCTAGAGTATATGTGGTAATAAAATTCAATCCATCATTATTACACAGTCTATCATTATTAGGTTCTACACTACTATTATTAATAGGATCAATAGATACATCCATTGATGTTTGATCTAGAACATCATGTACACTGAGGTTAGAATGACATTCTAAAAATGTAAAATCTGAATTCGACAATTGGTTTCCACATGTTTCATTCAGTAGTGGCTTAAACCAACCTCTTACTCTTTTCTGATAAACTTCATCAACAAGTTAATTCAACCAATATTCAGGATACCCACATTTCAAAAACATCATTTTCAAGTTGTTGCATTCATCAACAAAATCTGATTCCAACGAAACCATTCTAGCCGCCCTTACTAATTGCCCTTTAACTACAGCTTTTTTCTGAAATTCTGGGTGGCAGCTAGTAAAATTCATAAGGACATAAAAGAACCACCCTTTCAGCCTATAGTGGATGGTAGACGGTCTATTACCTATAGCTGTGCTAAATTTGTTGATAATAAATTTAAAATTGCCATCCATGATGAACTCCAAATATGTAAAGACTCTTGGGCCTTTCTTGAGGGTTTGAATAATATCAAATTCTCCGAAGATCTAAATTTTCTCACTATCGATGTACGGGATTTGTACACTTATACCCCATGATATCGGATGTAATTGGGTGAGAGAATTCCTATTGGAGAAACATGTGGAAGGTACTACTATTGATTTGGTTTTATATCTTTTAGAATTAGTTTTGAAGAACAACTACTTTATGTTTGAACAGGAATATTATCTCCAAAATACCGGTGTTGCCATGGGTTCCCCATGTGGGGGTACCTTTGCGAATGTAGTAATGGCTTTTTGGGAGAAACGCTTTCTTTTTAAAAACTCTTTATTTAAACAAAAAGTTGTTTGGTATACCCGGTTTTTGGATGATATATTCATTCTATGGAGGGGGGATGAACAATCTGTAAATTTTTTTATGGAAGAAATAATGAATTGTACGGAATTTCTGAAGTTTACATGGGATTTCCACACTGAAAGAATTTCTTACTTAGATGTGGATATAATTAAAGATCGTTCCGATAGTATATTTCAATCAAAAATATTTAGGAAACCCACTTATTCCAACACCTTTTTACATTTTACTAGCTGCCACCCAGAATTTCAGAAAAAAGCTGTAGTTAAAGGGCAATTAATAAGGGCGGCTAGAATGGTTTTGTTGGAATCAGATTTTGTTGATGAATGCAACAACTTGAAAATGATGTTTTTGAAACGTGGGTATCCTGAATATTGGTTGAATGAACTTGTTGATGAAGTTTATCAGAAAAGAGTAAGAGGGTTGGTTTAAGCCACTACTGAATGAAACATGTGGAAACCAATTGTCGAATTCAGATTTTACATTTTTAGACTGTCATTCTAACCTCAGTGTACATGATGTTCTAGATCAAACATCAATGGATGTATCTATTGATCCTATTAATAATAGTAGTGTAGAACCTAATAATGATAGATTGAGTAATAATGATGGATTGAATTTTATTACCACATATACTCTAGATTCCTCTATCATTAGATTTATTCTATACAAAAATTGGGGCTTCCTAATTGAGGATGGGACCATCCAGAAAATTGTTGGTGAATGCCCCAGATTTACGTTTAGGAGAGGTATGAACATCAAATGCCTTTTAGAGAACCAAACATTACATGAATTGTCACCCTATAGTGGCATGTATAAATGTGAATGCTGTAAATGGTGTAAATATATTAAAATAGGCAAGTCTATACATATTCTAGGCAATAAATATGACATACTGGGTAAATTTAATTGTAATTCTAAAGGGGTCGTATATGTTAGTGTTTGTAAAATTTGCAACGCTTTTTATGTTGGAAAAACAGATCGACCCCTGAAAAACTGAATTTATGAACATCTTTATGCAATTGGAAAGGCTAATTTGAATAATGCCTTAGCAAAACACATACATTACAATCCAAGTCATAAATTTGAGTTCATGATTTATTGATAGTGTATGTGAAAATAAGAGGGGTGGACCTACTTCACTTAAATTAGAAGAAAAAGAGCTTTTATGGCAGTTAAAATTGAATGCCATGGTCCATCCAGGTTTAAATGATTCTATTTCTATAGGCAGTATTCTAAAAATGAAAGCACTTATGAGATAATGGGTTTACATTTGCCCATTTTTGAAATAAATAGATATTACACAGTTTTGTATTTGTATGTGAGATTTTTATATATATATGCATATTTTACTTTATTTTTTATATATACACACACACACACACATATATGTATATATATATATATATATATATATATATATATATATATATTTTTTTTTATGCTTAGGTTTATTATGAAATTATATCCATTAATAGAATATTCCTGTTAAGTGGATAATTATGTTTTAGTACTTTAAAATGTATTGTACCTTTAAATTCTTTAAGTGATTTGGTGATGTCATTGTTGAAAGTGTATATAAGTGAAGTACTTTTAAATTGAATTTGTCTGATGAAGTTTACCTATGAGAAGTAAACAAAAGCGCTAACAAAATATTGTGATTGGGTGTTCATTTTTCATTTTTGTGTTTATTATAGTTTCAATTAATACTGAAAGAAATAAAAGACGTTAACAGTATAACACGACGCACAGAAGGAAGCAGTTGATACTGGAGATGGTCAAGTGGAACAATAGTTATTAACATCACAGTCATATCTTGTACAGCCTTTTCCAGTCTTTAAATGCCAACAGAAACTGAGAGGAAAAGCCCAGATTGTTTCTGAAAAGAATAAAAAGGCACAAAATTTAAAAAAAATGGCAGCTACATGAGGAAAGATTTTATAGAGTCTGTCTCCAGGCTGCAACAAATAGACCTAAAGCTTTACAGAAAGTTTTAGTGAAGGAACTTTTTAAGGACTCGGGGAGGCTAAAATTGATTATTAGTGGAAAATGCTATTCAATATAAGCATGCCAATATTGGAGTAATGAAACATTTTTTTTTCTGCTCATAGCACTGCTCTGTTACTTGTGGCAGGTTTGTTGCAATGATCACAACTATCTGAGCCATGCTCCCCTTAAACAACAAGCTTAGTAGGGAATACAGATGTTGGGACTTCAGATTAAAGCAGTGGCCCACTTACAGGGTCATCAGATTAAAAGTAGTGGCCCTCTGCAGTGTCATCAGATTAAAAGCAGTGGCCCTCTGCAGGGTCATCAGATTAAAAGCAGTGGCCCTCTCCATGCAAGGAATGTTTAGTATGTAAGTATGTTTGGAAGTTTGAGCATGTTATTAAGTACATAGGGATATTGCTTTTTTCTAGAAAGCACCAGCTGTTTAAAAGATTTTTATATACACGTTCAGAGAATTCACAGTAGTGTAAATCTGTGTTTTTTATAGAATAGTTCAGTAAAGTACTGTGCCAGCAGCATACAAGATATGCATCAAGACTTTATTACATACAATCACAGGATACAAAAGAATTGCTCTAGTTATGATCTCCATAACATTGCCTTTGATATAATTATGAAAAAAAACTCTAAATGTTTAAGTTGAAATTGCTTTGATATGATTATGAGAAAAACTGAAACTTTAAAGCTGAAATGTAAATGTCCTCAGCAATCTTGTCAAGTGGGATATGACATTACTGCTGATTAAAAATACCAGGCTAATTTAGGTACCTTGCAGGTTACCCACTTAAGCTCCCCAAATGCCCATTGGTTAAACAAGGGTGTTTTTTAAAGTCTTAGTACATTCAGCATATCGAAGGGGGGGAGCAAGAGAAGGGGAGGGCAATCCTGTAGACAATCAACTGGCATTTAGAAAAGAGATCATATAAAAATATACCACTGCATGTATATGACAGCCAAGGGTATTTTGTAGGAAACAGTTATAATAGTGGCTTCTATTTCCAACCCCCCTCCAGCAAAGATTATCTTGTTTAAAAAATATGACAACATTACTAGACTTTTTCCTTGTATGATTTTCTCCTAGCAAGAGACTGGAATCAGGTAGTATGTATTATGTTATGATGTCAGTAAGGGTTCTCAGTGACTGAATTAGACCAGGCTCAACAGGCAGATCATATTTATTATATACAAAATATGGGTCTGATTTGCCTCAGGCAGGAAGCACATAAGGATAGAGAGCCTGGCTATATCGTTTTTTATCAGTAAAATATGGAACCTGGTTAAGAATTGATAAAATATATATGCCATTAGAACAGTTCTATCTCCTTTTGTCTTTTGTTACAGGTCTATTTATTCTTTCAGACCATACCTCTTTGATAGCCATGTTCCAGTTCAAGAATGTAGAAACATAAGAAAAGATCTGCTGTTTCCCTGCTGTCAAGTTGAATAACCATGAATTTAGAATTAGACTATCTTTTTACAACAAGATAAGGATATAGTAAGGGACTGGGACCCAATAAAGAAAGCATTTAAAGAGAGGTTAATAACAGACTTACTCTGGTCTAAACAAGAATAAAACAGGGAATATAGGGACTTGCTGAATTTGATTTGTGATCTCTAAGTACATGAATGGGTATTATCAACAGAACAAGGGCAATTGCTTCAAGGAGCCAAGAGGAGATACATTGATATTTTGATGGGAAAATAGCATGCCATCAAGCACACTTGCAATGAATATTTGCAGTTTCTTCAACTAAGAACATTAAATATTTAGCAGCATATTTTCTCAACAGAAGGCAAAAAGAAAGATCGTGTAAATTCATGATACAGACACTGTAGAGATGCCATTAAATATATTGGTTCATTTATGATTTTTTTTTTCATTAAATTGTATATACAAGATGAAGTCATATTAGATTAGAACTACAAGACTGATACATTCTTTAAAGGTTGAAACCTAAGACTTTGACCTCAGATCAGGTCAATGAATTACTTCGCACTATAGTGTTAGATAAACTAATAGATGCAATAAGAACCCAAAACATAAGTGGAAATCTCCATGTTTATATCATATTCCTATTGAGGTCTGTGAACTTCTGGAAAGGCTCATTCAATGTATTTGGTTAGAATTGTTAAACAGGATGCTTAAAGGGGAGGCTCCTCATGCATGTTAGAAATAGACAGTACATTTGGTTATTCAGAAACCTGGAAAAGATCCACTTCATACTGCAACATACAGACAGATATCAGTTTTAGGCCATGAATATAAGTCCTTTATGTCCTCCATACTAGCAAGAAGAATGTCTGAAATACTTCCAGAATTAATGCAACCTGACCAATGTGGACTTGTACTAGGAAGAAGGGTATTTTGACAATATAATATACACAAATTTAATAATATACAACAGAAATTAGAGTCCTCTGGTTCTGTTAAATTTTGATGATGAAGAAGAGTTCAGTAGAGTCTGCTGAAACTTCTTATTTTAAACATTAGCCTGATTAGGAATCCCAATGGTTTCATTACACTTTTGCACAATAAGGAGCTGAGGCAACAGTTAAAAAAAGCAGTACTATCCAACATATTTTAGGAATCATGCAGGGGTACCGGATGTCTCCCTTAATTTTTGTCATTTCCCTACAGCCACTGGCTCAGAAAATATGAAGCAATGACAAATGGATTTGGGGTCATATCATTTGACAATATCATTGTTGACAGATGATATTTTGTAGTTCCTTATGAATCCACAAAATGATTTAAAACAGTGAGAAGAGATCTTGACACAATTTGAATAAAATGTTGGATATAAGGTTATTCTCTCATAAAACAAAGACACAACTTACACAATACAGTCTCACAGACAATTCAGCAGTAATACCCCTTCTTAGCTAAGCAACCGAACTTAAAAATATTTGGGGGCTTGGTTTGCCCAAACCAATGAAGAAATACAGAATTTAAATTTCCAAGAGCTTCTAAATACACATCAGAGGTATATCCAAAAATGAAGACATGTATATATGGACTTGGATGAAAAGGTTCAATTATGCCAGTTATCTTTGCTGCCCTATGGATTGTATATGGCCCAATCTAGTTGTCTCTCATCTCCAACTTGTCAAATCAATAAATTGAATAACATTATGAAGGATGTTTTATGGGAAAGTCATGAGACAAGAGTTGCCTAAGAGCAGTTGTTAATCACAGCCAAAGGGGCTAGGAGCTTGGGAATTCCAGACCTTGAAATGGTATCAGTACACTGTTCGAATCGCCTGCTTTCTACTTCTATGATCAATGTTAAGTAAATTTCAATGGGAAGAAATGATGGCTGAGAAAATTATTGAGGTGGCTACTATAGACTGGTGGGATATATTCTTCGAGGGGGTGGCCAAACCATTGCTTTGCTTCATTAGATGGATTAAGGAAGGTCATTGGGAATTTGATGATCATGGCAATTCTCATCCAGAGTCAGGAAGGCCAGATTTTTTTGCACTTCTCTTGAGTTTAAAGTTGCTTTTCAAGCTGCTGTAAGGGTTGCTGTTCTGTTCTGAAATACATTGCATTTAGAGATTTGTTAGTTAGTTCCAGACATCTCTTTCTGGTTCCTTAACACTTGGGCTCCAAACCAGTCAATTTACATTAAGAGGGTCAAGTCTGCACTCTTGTGGTGGGAGAGGGCTGATTTCACCTACCTGTGCTGAGTATTGCTGGCAGAAAGCTCACTGTGTGCTTGTCTGATTGGCCTTCTGGGACAGATAGTGATTGGCCTTCTGGGACAGATAGTGTAAAACTTATTTTTTTTAAATGTATATAAGCCTGCCATTTATCCAGAGCTGTTCATTGTTTGGCAATCATGCCAGAGAGTCTGAGAGATTCTAAAAACATCTGAAGCCATCTGTGGAAAGACAAAAAAAGAAAAATAAGTACAATTTGCACTTGCATTACTTATTGATATTTACTGTTTCTTTTCTGCACTTGTTTTGAGTTTTAAAGTTGCTTTTCAAAGTGCTGTAAGGGCTGCTGCTCTGCACTCATCTAGTAATTTGTTAGGTCTAAGCATCTCAGCAGCTACTGCAGAAGAAAAATGATATATTTTAAGGACCGCAGTATTATCGCCTAACAATGTTATTATGCTTTCATCTAGAGACTTCCTCAGAATACAGCATCAAATCACTTTCAGTTCCTTTTTATACACACAAATTACACAAATCCCCAATCATTATTTTTTTTGTTTTTTTATACCTGCAGTATCTCCTCCCTTTAAAATTGGTTTAAAGTCTCTCTTTTGTCATATATCGTTAGAGCTACTGTATGCAATAAATCATTGTTATACCTCCTTTCCTTAAACATTTCAATAACTGTAATTGTCTCACTTAAAAATCACTTTCTTTGGTGGTTATTCTAGATGCAAGAATTATCTGTCCCCTGGGTATGTTCTTCCTTATAAAATCTGGATGGCCACTTTTGAAGTATAAATAATTATTGGAGAACCTCTCCTTCCTGTAAATTTTACTATTCATTTCCTTGTTATGTAAATCCCACTCTAAATTAACATCTAAAAAATGTATATTTCTACCAACACCACTAACCTTAAATTTTAAAAAATCAAGTGTCATTAAGTTCACTTATAGCTCTATCAGTATTCTGTCTTCAAATTTACAGTAAAAAAAGAGACTGTCCACAAAACATTTATATATCACTATGTTATTAAAAAAATGAACATTTAACTAATATTTCTTGTTCCCACCACCCTAATACTAAATTTGAAAAGACGGGGCTACACTAGCCCCCACTGAAATCCTCCAAACTTGAAATATTTTTTTGTCGAACAAAAAATAATTATTTTCTAAAATAATGGAGGTATTCTCCCGTGGCCTCCACTGAAAACTGTGTCTTTTTAGGCCCAGTGGAATTACCAAGTCATCAAACTGAAATAACTAACTAACTAAATAAATAAATAAATAAAATAACCTCCATAAAAGAACAACACATAAATATCTTATCAGATGAAAAATTAGAATTATTAGTTAAAAATGTTCTTAATGACTCTATGTTTTTATCACGTGGACTGCTAGTAAATAAAGAATTGACATCTACAGTAATAAAGTTAATATTTTCATGTTTGTAGTCATAATTAGAATTAAATTTCCTTAGCTTTTCAAGAAGGTCCCAAGAGTCTCTCATATGTTCTTCTTTCGGCTTTTCCCAGTTAGGGGTCACCACAGCGGAACTCCGGTCCGCTAATGATTGGCAGTAGATTTTTTACGGGTGCAGAGGTGCCAGCTCAACGCCCAACCTTCAACAAAGGCACACCCATTCTACGCATGTCTTTCGAATGCCACTCGACCACGGGGAGGACATGCAGACTCCACACAGAAGGCGCTCCAGCCGAGAATTGAATGGGAGAGCCTCTTGCTGTGAGGCAACAACACTACAGCTGTACCACTGTGGCTTAAGTATCTCATCTAAGAAGCTAAATTCTGTACCAAGGGGTTGAACATGCTATGCAAATATAAAACAATATCATCACAAACACTGTTTGGTGCACACACAATAGTATGAAATGGAGATTTACTAAGAATATTTGTGTAATTCTATATGTTCATTTACCTTATAAGGCAATTCCACTGTTTCCTCGTGGCTAGTAGATGCCATAGTTCCTTTTTTGACTATCTCTTCAATGACATCATGTTCCGATGTATTGCCTTCATCATCTTTATTGGCTATGACTGAATAATTACATTTCCACCTTAAATGGATCTGTTTCTTACTTCTATAACCTGCAAAATTGTTCGCTGAAATACTTATATAGCAAGAATAGGCAGTTTTGTTAGCATACACTAACATGTCACGCTGTAGTTTGCTATTCTTCCTTATAAGAATCGACTTTTCAAATTTATAAATGCTTTGGATAGTTTCTTCATATTCATTTCGTAGATGTGGCACCTTAGTTAATACATCCATAATTTCTTTGTCTAGAGAGTGTATTTTTGTTTTAATATTACCCATTACTGCTGTGTTGTTCGTTCAGGGTGTCCTAGCTTTTATATTGGCATGATTATACTTTAAGAAACATCTTTATAGCATAAAAGTTAAAGACACTAATAATGCTTTATATAAACATTCAACAGTTTGCTCCAACTATAAGAAGATTTTTTTTTTCAGTTATAGAATGTCTCCCACATGATTTAAGAGAAGGGAACTATAAAGACAAACTGGAAACGGTCAAAGCAAAATGGCAGATGAAAATATGTGCATATAAAGCCCCTGGGCTAAATGAAAATATAAATATAAAGTGTTTTCTGAAAAGAAAAAGATTAAAAATGTAATATTTAAGTAGATTGTTCAAATGCATTGTGGTCTTCTATTATTGGTTAAATGTGTACTTGAGATTTTAATGTGCTAATTAGATTGTTTTAATTGCTTAATTATTTGCGTAATTTGTGTGCATAAAAAGGAGTTGAAAGTGATTTGATTTTGTATTCTGAGGAAGTCTGTTGACGAAACCATAATAAAATTGTTTGCCCTTAATAGTGCAGTCCTTGAAATATATTTTTTTTCTTCTCCAGTAGCCACTGTGGTTTTTATTATTTAAGTATATATTTCCAGATTTGCTGTTTTTGTTGTAAGTTCTAAGCATCTGTTTGTGGTTCCTTACCACCTAGGTTCATAGGATTATATTAGGCTCATAGGATGATACTAGGTTATTGGCCCACAGGCCCTTATAAACCTAGCCAAGAATTTTGGCCATGTCCCCACAAAATCAGCACCTGTTTCCCCTGTCCAGTAGGGACACAGATTGGATCCCAGGGGTGTATTTTTTGTTTCCTATCCAGTCATCCATGTTCCTCATAAAGAGAGCTAGAGAGGTATTCTGCTTTACATGGAGAGGGAGTCTGTTCCACAGATTGGGGAGTCTTTGGGACACAAAACTATCCAGCCAACAAGTTCTATTAATGTCACAGACCAGGTTGAGGCCTTGCATGGAGTTTGACTTATGGATATGCTACAGCTCCATCAAGGCTGGGTCTAGGATGGCCTTGTATGTGAGACACAGGTCACTTTTGAGCAGTCTGTATGAGGCTGAGTAGAGGGACATGGCTTTTAACGTATCTGTATAGGATAGGTGTTTGAGACTCTGGATTTTCCTGCTCAGGAACATCTGTGGTCTTTCCAGCTGCTGCATGTGCTTGGCAAGGTACATGCCAAAGGGAGCATTGTACTCGATGATGGGTCTGATAAGGGAGGAGTACAGGGATGTTATGACCTCCTTGTTCCTGGATGAAATACCCTTATTTATGAGGTGGACCATGTAGAAAGCCTTCATACAAAGTCGGCAACGTGGTGGTCAAAAGTCAGTTTACTACCAGCCAGGGTGCCCAAGTCCCTCACAACTGATTGCATGCTTAGTACATTGTTATTAATGTGATATAATGTGACCTGGGCTTCAAACCAGTTATTTTTCATTAGGAGGGTTAATGTCTGGACTTCTGTTGCAAGAGATGGCTTATTTCACTTATCTGAGCTGGAAATTGCTGGTAAAAAACTTGTGTGCTTATCTGATTTGTCTTAAGGCATAGTTAGTGAAAAATGTGCTTTTTACTGAGCATATATAAGCCTGGTGTTTGGGCAAGCTGCTCTTCATGCAGCTGCAGTTAGTGGTGCCTTGTTTATATGCAATCACCAGAAGTTGAAATTTTCTTATAAAACTACTTCAGAACTTGGCCTGATGACCTCCGAAGCAGTCCAACAATCCTCAAAAAGAAAAAAAAAAAAGACAACCCACCAAGACAAAGCAAAAAAAGCCATGGCTGTGGACATCTGCACACTGACCAAGTTGAACGGACTCTCAACATATTACAAATCGATGACAACTCAATAAATCTCTCACAGAAAGACAAAAATGCACATCAGGCTTCAGAGTAGCCACAGTCATACAAGGCACCACCATCTTAGCATATACCATAGCATAGACTCACATATGCAGAGATGCTCACATGTAACTTATCCAAACCTCAAAGGCTTTTTAGGCACAGTCCTCAGAAACTCCACATGTACACAAGCAAAACAATTATCAACACAACACATAAAGCCACATCTCATTGTGTCTCAACTACCAAGCTCATACAGTGAAACACTCCACAGACAGATATTCTGGTCATAGGTGAATCCATTGTGAGTCACACTGATGTCCCCCTTACCAAGCTGGATAAGGAGAGGATTACAGTTAGTTGCCTGTCAATGGCCAGGATCTGTCAGATCACACAAGCACTCAGGTCACTTACCCCTAAGTACAAGTATGATTCATTCATACTCCATGTGGGCATGAATGACCTGAGATGTGCCACCTGGGACTATATGAAAAGAGACATGATTGAGCTCTCAGGGTATATCACAAGCAGGTACGAGCCTAACATTGAGAAGCAGTCTATTGTGTCAAAGAACAATGCCACAATAGCAACAAAAAATGATTGTCTTTAACAATTGGCTTAGCTGGTGGTGTCATTCCAAAGGGTCCAGTATTTGTCTGCCTGGGAGGTCATGGTCAACAGGCCATGCTGCTTTACCAGGGGTGGTCTTCACCTGTCACCTCTAGGCTTTTGGATATTGCCTAAAACATTATCCACCCTTACAACAAACCTCCCAACATACCAAAAGCTACTCAGGACAAGCTAAAGGTATTATTGTTCAATGCTAGGAGTATCAACAAAAAACTTCACTCCCTAGAGGCTCTTCTTACCCTGGAGAATGCTGACATCTGTGCAGTTACTGAAACATGGTTCAAAGTCACAGAAAGAACTCTGGCATTGCATGGCTAAAATGCTTTTCTTATGTGCCAATAACTCACTAAACATGAAAGAGCAAAAGGTGGAAGTATATCTATCTACATAAAGGATAAGCACACTTCAAGGCTAGTCAAACAATATGACATGTTTGAGCTACTCCATGTCCAACTAACCATGAAAAAAAAACATTACCATATTCTTGCTAGATACAGATCCCCCACCATAAACCAGGAAACCCATATATCACACCACAGGTAACTTGAATCACTCACCATCCACCTCAATACCTTAATCATGGGTGATTTTAATTATTCCCTATTAACTGGGAGGAATACACAACCACTAACTTGCAGGTCCAAAGAGAAATCTTTGTAAACTCAAATGCCCTGTAGCAGCTGGTCTGCACTCCCACTAGGGAAACAAATGTCCTAGATCTGGTACTCACAAACATGGAAGATTACTGCATTCCCCCCAAGTGTGATGTTCTGACTGTAAGATCAGATCACAAAGCAATCTCCATGGAAATAAAGGTAAATCTAGACCCCCCCACACACTTAATTCCCAAAACTTTCAGAACTTTTCTAAGGCAAACTACCTCCTATTAAGTGCTGGTATAGCTAGATCCCAAGCTCCCCCAAATCCAAAAAACACAGTAGCCTATACAGAGGCATATGCAAAAGCCCTACATGGCCATATAAACAACTGCATAGAAAGAGCAGTACTAGACTGAAACAAACCCAAATCAAAGCACAAAAACAACTCACTATGGAGAACTCCTTGTATTAATAGGTTGTACAACAAAAGGAAGAAAATCCTGTCAAGAAGTAAAAGGCAATGTGCACAACAGAGCAATGGAAGCAGAGGATGGGTTGCCAACTGGCTTACTGACAGAACCCACACTGTAAAAGTAGCCGACCCCAAATCCAGCTCCAGACAAGTGACAAGAGGAGTACCTCAGGGTTCAGTCCTGGGACCACTCTTGTTTTGCATCTACTTCTCTGAAGTACAGGCCAACACTAAGGGACTCTGGCTAACAAAGTTCACAGATTACTGCAAACTGGGAGCCATTATTGTACCCCAAAATGATGTGGATATTCTACAAAAGAGCCTTACAGAAACAGATGCTTGGTACCAGAGCCATGGGCTCAATCTCAATGCCAAGAAATGTATGGTTATCCCCTTTGGGAAAAAAACATGTGCCCATGAATTACCACATAGGTGGCAGTACACTAAACAGTGAAAGTGTAATAAGAGACTTAGGGACACAGGTGGACATTGGTCTCACCTTCGATAACCATATCGCCACAACAGTCAGGAAATCCTTCTATGTGGCACACCTCATCACTAAGGGCTTTTCATCCAGAAAAAAGGAGGTCATTGTTCCACTGTACTCATCCCTCATTAGACCCCATTATAGAATACAACACCCCATTTGTTATGTACCTCTCAAGACATCTGCAACAACTGAAAAGGCTGCAAAAATACCTCACTAAAAGAATCACAGGCCTAAAGCAGATGCCCTATGCTGACCGTCTAAAAAAACTCCACCTATACTTTGTCACATATCGTCTACTCAGAGGCGATCTCTGCTTAACATACAAGGCCATGTCAAACCCAGAGCTGTTGGACATGCTACACTTAAAGAAATCCAAGTCCCTCAGAGACACACGCTCCAGGCATCTAAACCTTGTCATCACAATGAACAAAACATGCTGGAGGGATAGGTTATTGACCCAGACACTTTCCAGACTCTAGAATAGACTGCCCATACATGGTCAAGCAGAGCACCTCTTTGGCCCTCTTCAAAAGGAACCTTGATGATTGGATGTCAGATAGGAAATTCAACCCAGGGATCATGTCAGTTGCCCTGCTAGACAGGGGTCCAGGGGAGTAAATACTGTGAGAAGAAATAGCCAGGGAATTGTTATGGCTAGGCTTGTATAGACCCTAGGGCTGATAGCCTAGTACCAACCTATGAACCTATAAGTCCCTCCTTAGTATAAACAACAGATTCATTGTACTTATCAATTCTCTAAAAGTAGACTTTGTGGTAAGAATAGCCTCCAAAGCTATGGATAACCATAACTTATTTTTTAGTCATGTACAAAATCTTAAAGGCAACACCAAGCAATGTTCAGAATTACTTATAGGTGGCATCACCTCTATTCAGGCAGAAGATATAGAAAATTTGCTGGCCGATAAATTCAGCTGAAATTTTACCACCTCATTACCCTCAAATTTCTCCCAAGAAATACCCTCTACCACTCCTCTTCCAATTTTTACCAAGGAGCAGATGGCTCTAAAGCTAAAACACTGCTTCAGTGGGACCCAATGATATACTAGGTTGCCTCTTAAATAGCTTAAATCAGGACCTATCTTGCCTAATAGGATTACTATTTAACCACAACCTCTGGACTGGCTTTTCCCTGATACAATGGAAAACAGCAACAGTCATCCCTCTGCATAAAGGGAAAACATTAACTGACCCAGGAAACTACAGAACTATAAGTCTAACGAGTCTTATTTGCAAGGCCATGGAAAGACTAATCATGTACCTGATAAATAATGACATAGGAAACCTGCATATTCTGGACTAACCCAGTTCAGCTTTGTCAAGGGCAGGTCATAGACTTCTTTGAGAAAGTCAATAAGGCTAAGAATGAGAGCAAAACAGCATATACTGCCTACTCTATCTGACTGAGGCATTTGACACCATTCCCAACTCAGGTATTATAAGTAAACTCCCAAAACTGGGCATAACCCCCTACTTCACCAGATGGTGGCTCTCAGACAGGACTTATGTGATTAAAGTGGATGAATCCAGATCCAGCAAGTGGCTAGTTATTAGTGGTGTGCCAGTCCTGTTCAGAATATACTTATCAGATGCCAAGTCCAATATGAAAGACCTCAGGATGGCAACATTTGCCAATGACTGCAAGCTGGGGGCAATTATTGAATTCCCCCAATGATGTAGATATCCTTCAGGAGTGTCTAAATCAGACAAATGAAACTACATATGAATAAATGCATTATCATACTCTTTGAGGAGTCAATCCTCCTACAAACTACAACAATAACAGCACACCCAAAGAGCAGACTCAGACTGAGGGATCTAGGCACACAGATAAATAGTAGTCTGAACTTTGACTGTTATGTGTCCACAGTGTGAGGGAATCCTTCTATGTGGCACAACTTATAAGTAAAAGTATGGCATCCAAATCCCAGGAAATTATAGACCCACTGTACGCAGCCCTCACTAGGCCAATAATAGACTACAACGTACCATTCGGCATGTACTTGACTAGGCACTTACAACATCTGGAGTGACCTCAGAGCTTCCTTATAAAGAAAATGTAGAGTATTAACATGTCCTTTGCAGATAGACTAAAAGCCCTATCCCTTTTCTCTGTCTCCTACTGACTATTAATGGGTGACCTATGCCTGACCTACAAGGCACTCACAAATCCAGCCCTGATGGAGCTGCTACACATCCACAAGACAAGCAGCATGAGGGTCACCCATTCTAGAAATCTAAACTTAGTGAGGGCTCAAACAAAACATCCTGGACAGAAAGATGTATGCCTCAGAGATTGCCCCTTCTTTGGAACAGGCTTCCTATTGGTTCCCTATTAGAAGACCAAAGATGCATTCTTTCAAATGCATCTTGGTTGAACTGAAAAGCCCAAAATGGCAAAATATTGAATTTGCTTGGCCGCTTCATTACTTTGCCATTTTCGGCACTGTAGTGTGGTCTCGGGGTTGGTATATTTAAGTAGGGGGGGTTGTAGGGGTGAAGCACCCCACTTCATGTAATGTTTAAAGTATTTTATTTACTTATTTTTTTTGTTGGAACAGCAATTTTTTTCCCTAGGAAAAAAATTGCTATTCTGACAGTTCGAAATTGTAAGCCTTCACTTACATAGGGTCGATTTATCACCGTTCGCTTTTTTAAGTGTTCAGTGATCTAATATAGACCCTTCCTATTCATGTTAAGCTGAGCCCTTCTCTGGCCCTCATCAAGAGCAATTTGGATCAATGGATGGGGAATCACAAATTCACACCTGGGGTAGTGCCTATGTTACTTTCTAACAGGGTAATTTGTAAAGTACTCTAGGCATAGGCACAAATCTATGCCATCTTCTTTTCCCTAGTGGCCATATACTGGGTAAAATCAGGTTATATTGGCTAGGCTTATAAAGAATCTTGAGCCACTAGCCTTGTAATCTCCTATTAAATTAGGAATCTAATTCCGATAGGGGATAGCATTAATGATGTTAAACGTCAGACCTTTTTTTGGCAATGGAAAAGACAGGGAATATGTTTAGTATACCAGTATGAAATAATGCAGCAGGGAGAGGCAACGAAATGGCAGCTGGAAGAACTACTCATAATTTACAGACAGAACTACTGTTTCTGTATAACTGTGTCTATGAATAATCTAAGAGAATGGGGTGGGTCACTCACTAGAGACAATGCAACACCAATATAGTGACAACATTAATAGAAGTTAGTTGAGATACTTGGCATACTAAAACAGGTGGACCCTTGGCATACTAAAGCAAGCAACTAAAGTTAATAAAATAACATATATTTTTTAATATATTTTTGTTCAACATGCATACGTTTATTATTAGTTTATAAAACTTATTCGTCTTTGGTTGTGACATATATTTTCTCAGTTTGAATATTTATTCTTATATTTATTCCTATATGAATTTTTATTCTTATTTCCATATTTATTTTCACTACTGGTAAAATTATGAATATGATAACTTAATTGTATAGAGTAAGTTCGTTTAGATGTATGTCTTGGTTATATAGCTTTTTTAGCTTTTTTCAGCTTTTGCTTGAGTTTACTAATATGCCATTTTGAATCGGTAGGGGTTTTTAAAAATTTTTAAGTCTGTATATGTTACATACGAATGGTTTGATTGAGACTGCAAACTTTATTTAATGTAATTTAATCTTATTTGTATCTTTAAATGTTTCTACACGCAATTGGTTATACTTAACGGACTACGTCATTGGATCTGTTTTTTTAAAAGCAAAGTGAACCCGTGTGCAGTATCTGAAGATGTTTGGAAATTTATCCAGATGAAAAGCACTTAAGGAAGATACTTTGTCGTGTAGTTCTTTGCTCAGTGTTTCAATAAACATACACATTTGTTCATCAGCTTTTGTGTGGAGCACCGATACCTGTGGCTTTGTGTTTACAGTTTACAGTTTATTTTGGTTCATTTTGTGGATTGAGTTTATGGAAACAGGTAACCTTTACCATGCTAACATCGTTGAATTACCATCTCAGAGTGTAGATATGGAAGGAGGGAATTTAACCCAGTTAACTGAGCTTATGAACGAATGGTTAAAACATTTAGCTGCAAGGGTCAAGCAACTTTCACAACCAAATACACGTAATTCGGAAGGTGGTGTTACTTCTGCGATGGCAAATTCCCTGAATAACACCGTGGAAGTTTTATTACAACAACATGTTGAGAACAACCAGCACACTGCCAGTGCAGAAGTAAACAACACTGGCCTTATTAACAACCAGAGGCAGATTTCTCCCCCTAAATGAGGATATGTTATTCTGGGGTTAATAGGTACCCAGGATATCACAAATTGGCTTAGCGATGAAATGAACTTGGAAAGCCAGCAGAGGAACGTGGATCCTGGTGTGCCGGCTGGGAATAATGTGAGTATTAGTGGAAAACTTAAATTGTTTGATATGAAACTGCTGAAAGTTAAAAAACTTCAGTTAGAACTTAACTATTTTGAAAAGTGCATCAAAGAGAAAATAGTGCTGAATGGTTTAAGGTATTGGCAGTTTCCGACTGGACTAGAGTCAGGGTCTGATTTTTATAAAGAGCTTATTGACTTGTTTAACAACCAGGGTATGGATTTATTAAGGTTAAAGTTGAAGCATTACCATAAAACAATCAACAACTTGGCAAGTGAAATCATGGAGTTAAAGTCTAAAATCAAGTCCGATATTGCATTTGACCACTACCAATATGACTATGATCAGATTTTTACTAGTATAGCTCAGCAACAAATACTCAAGTCAGTTAAAATAAAAAAAAAATGCAAAGAGATTTGAAAGCATATGCAGAGGGTACTGCTTATCCAAAACCACCAACCTCCCAAGTATCAACTCTACAAGGAAACCATAACCAAATAAGAGTTCTTATTCATGGAGCAATACATGGTGAAGATACACCGATGTCAGGTTTTAATGACAATAGTGGACAAAACAACAACCGTTGTGAAAACTTCATCAATACCAACCCCAAGATAAGTAATGACCAGCATATAGCTAATGAAAGGGGCCAATATAACCAACCTAATGGTCAACAGCAACAACAAAAAAACTACTGGGGGGGAGGGGAGGAATTGGAACTCGAGTACAGTATACCCCAAGAGGGTGTACAATACTCGCAGCAGCAAGAAGAACTAAATGTGGAAGTGGATACACCACTAGCAGCTGATGCAGTTCACTCATGCAGGGTAGTCCTGAATGCAGAAGGTGACTTTAGAACTTTTAACTTTACCAAGTATGATATTGATAGCCACTTGGTAGAACTTTTTGCAAAGGGATTAACATTCGTCCCTACAAACAAAAGTGATTTAGCCAACATTTTAATAGACTTTAAACTGTTTATTGGAAAATTGAACTTAACAACATTATTGGGGAACACTACGTATAGTAACCAGGAACTCAGGGTTGCGAGTACATTTAATCCACTAGTTAATACCTTAATTGGTATGTTTGAACTCCTGTGTGAACACGAGTTTAGGAATGTGCTCATTAGCGAAAAGAAAACTGCAAAAAATGTAAATGTTTCCCCTGAAGAAAGATTTTTGCTGTCAAATTTTCAGAGCCTCCCAATATGATTAATGAAACTGGACAAAGGAGGTGATTTGGTGGTGATGGACATTGAACATTATAATAGGAAAATTAACCAATTGTTGGAGAAAGATACATATGAGGAAGTGAGTTTGAATGAATTGAATATTGCCTATAGTAGGATTAGAATGTTCATTAATGATTTATTTATTGATAGGCTAACTGATGTTAATCTGAACCACTACCTTTAAATGCCTTCACCGAGGATACCCCTCCTTTTCGGTGTACCAAAGATCCACAAGGGACCTCTGATCCACCAATGAGACCTTTGGTGGATGCAAGGCAGTCCATCATTTATTCATGTGCCAAAGTGGCGGACTCTGTACTTAAGAGGTACGTTAGTAAAGAAGGTCAGATTTGTAGGGATTCATGGCCCTTCCTGGAACAAATAAACTCACTAAACTTCAGGAGGGAATGTAATTTCCTAACAGTGGACATTTGTGATCTGTATTCGCCCATCCCCCAAGACCAAGACACTGTATGGGTCCTTGATTTTCTTAGGTCAAAAGGGGCTACTGACAACGAATTAAGACTCACAGAAGAATAATTAGGTATTATTTTGAAGAAAAATGGTATTTTATTCAATGACAAGTTTTACCTTCAAAAAATTGGAATTGCTATGTGGTCCCCTTTTGGAGCTAGTTTTGCTAACCTGGTGATGGCTTTTTGGGAAACAAATTACCTCTTTAAAAGTAAATGGATGGAAAACATTGTTTTCTATACTAGGTTCCTGGATGACATTTTTTTAATTATTTATGGAGATAGTAATGTTGCCAACAATATAGTTGAATACCTTAACAGTACAGTAAGTTTATTAAAATTTACTAATGACTATCAGGAATTGAAAATTCATTATTTAGATGCTGAACTCCAAAAAAAAACATGCAGGAACACAAATATACATCTAAGATTTATAGGAAAAGTTCTTATTCCAATTCATTCCTGCATTTTTCTAGATCCTACCCCCTTCACCAGAAAAAGTCTGTGGTGAAGGGGCAGCTAGTACGGGCAGTGAGAATGGTCTCCAGTGAGGTTGATTTTGAGGAGGAATGTGATACACTTAGAGACATGTTCCTCCATAGAGGTTACCCTGATAACTTCCTGACAAGTATTATTAGTGAGGTTCAGTCAAAAAGAAACAATGGGATATATAAACCCATTTCGAATAGGTGTAATCCCAGCGATCCTATAGGAGAGGCATATTTGTTAGTACAACAACCAATAGGAGAAACAAGCGAGGTGGAAGTATCTAATAGGTCAAGTAAGAATTATTGCCTCTCCTTTCTTCTAACATTTAGTACTGAGGCTGATGAAATACAAAGAATAGTGAAGAAATATTGGCATTTACTCTGTGTAGACAAGGACATTTTTAATAAGATAGGAGAGTACCCAATTATAACTTACAGGAAGGGGATGAACATGAAGAGATTAATGGAAATTCCGGGGAGACTTACCAAGGGAAATGCAGGGATGTATAGATGTGATGCATGCCGCTATTGCAGCTATGCTGAGGTAGGCAACACATTTCGGATTAGGGACACATGCTATCAAGTTCAATTGCAATTCTAGATCAGTTCTGTACTTGGCACAGTGCCAAGGTCGCCCAGCATTCTACATCGGTAAAACCGCTCATAGACTGCGTGAAAGGATATACAAACATAATTATGCTATTACTAAGCATAAAATGGACAATGCCTTAGCAAGGCACTGTGCAGGTAACCCTGATCATATGTTTAAGTTCAAGGTAATATCACAGGTGTCACTACATGACAGAGGGAGGTATTTGGAGAGTAGCATTGCCTAATTATATCTTGAAAAAAGTGAACTGAGATGGCAACTCAAATTAAATGCATGTAGCACTCCAGGTATAAATAAAATTTATTCATTAGCATGCATTTTAAAACTTAAAAGTTTAATTAGATGAACATGCCACTAGGGGACCCTAGGCATTATGAATTAGTCTATAACATATATGAATGGTAACATAACACAGGTTTTTTTTATAAAATAGCACATTTTTTAATATATTTTTGTTCAACATACATACTTTTATTATTAGTTTATAAAACTTATTCTTCTTTGGTTGTGACATATATTTTCTCACTTTGAATATTTATTCTTGTATTTATTCCTATATGAATTTTTATTCTTATTTCCATATTTATTTTCACTACTGGTAAAAATTACGAATGTTGTTGTTGTTGTCTTTCGGCTTTTCCCGGTTAGGGGTCGCCACAGTGGAACTCCGGTCTGCTAATGATTGGCAGTTGATTTTTACATGCTGAGTTGCCGGCCCTAATGCACAACCTTCAACGAAGGTATGCCCATTCACGCATGTCTCCACAGTAGACGCTCTAGCTGAGAATCGAACGGGACAACGTCTTGCTGTGAGGCGACAACGCTACCGCAGCACCACCACCTTGGATTACTGGTAAAAATTACAAATATAATGACTTAATTGTATAGAATAAGTTCGTTTAGATGTAGGTCTTGGTTATGAATCTTTTTTAGATTTTTTCAGCTTTTGCTTGAGTTTACTAATATGCTATTTTGAATTGGTAGGGTTTTTTAAAGTTTTTTAAGTCTGTATATGTTACATAAGAATGGATTGATTGAGACTGCAAACTTTATTTAATGTAATTTAATCTTATTTGTATCTTTAAATGTTTCCACATGCAATTGGTTTTACTTAACCGACTATGTCATTGGATGTGGTTTTTTAAAAGCAAAGTGGACCCGTGTGCAGTATCTGAAGAAGTTTGAAAATTTATCCAGACAAAAAGTGCTTAAGAAGGATACTTTGTCATGTAGTTCTTTGCTCAGTTTTTCAATAAACATACACATTTGTTCATCAGCTTTTGTGTGGAGCACTGGTACCTGTGGGTATGTGGGTGTTTACAGTTTACAGTTTAAGAAGTTGGAGATATTAGTATAATACAAATATGTCACAATGAATGAGGAAGAAAGTTGAGGCATATGTAATTCACCACAATGACTGACTGCAGTAATGTATGTTTGTTTTAAATCACCTCAATGACTGACTGCAGTGATGTATGTTTGTTGTAAATCACCTCAATGACTGACTGCAGTAATGTATGTTTGCTTTAAATCTCTTCAATGACTGACTGCAGTAATGTATGTTTGTTGTAAATCACCTCACTGACTGACTGCAGTAATGTATGTTTGTTTTAAATGACCTCAATGATTGACTACAGTAATGTGTGTTTGTTGTAAATCAAATCAATGACTGACTACAGTAATATATGTTTGTGAGTGTTATACATTGACTGGATTAGTACCACACACACACAAAAGCTCCACCGATATGTGGACTAGGTGCTGTAGGATGTATCCAGTGGAAAGGCAGACTGCTTGTAGTGCCAAGTTCCATATACAGGAGGAGCTGTATTAGGACCACATACAAGTGCATTTCAGTGTAGTGTAAGCTATCCCTAGACTCCTCATATCTGTATCCACTATTGTGTATTGCAAGTGATGCTGGATACACCATGGAACCACAGTTGACTGCCATCCTCAGCACCCAGACACTGGCGGAGACGACATGCAATACCATAACGTCACAGACATGTAATATGAGGGAACATGTGTAAAGACTTCTGAAGGATACTTCTTTTACTTGGGTACCTCTGATTGTGCACTGCAATATGGTCAGGAGACCTACAGCAAGACATGTTGTAGTCTGTGCTATGCTACATGATATAGTGCTAGCAAAGCTGTTAAAGTAGGGCAGCACTGTAACACTGACAGGCAAACCTGATACAGTAGCAGAGAAGGAATCAAGTAAGAGCCAGTTGCTGTAGTGTCCCATGTGTGATACAAGCAGGTGCAATAAGCTGTGTTACTGGTAATGGGTCATGACAACAAAAACATGGAATAAAACTGATGCATACATTATTACACCCAAATGCTGCAGTAAAGTTTATTTACAGGCTGTGCTGTGAATCTGACACTACCATAATCACACTGAACAGAGGGCTGTGCAGGCTACAGTCATCACCATTTACACAGCTAGTGTGAGACACAGTGACAAAGGACAGGAATGCTAGCATAGGCAGAAGGTTAATTAGTGGTGGAAGCAGTAGTCACACACATGACTAAGAGGTTGGGGAAGTCAAGCATCACATCATTCATCGAAGTGTTAGACCTTCCATGGGTGGAAGGCATGTTAGGTGAATCACGTTCCTTCTGAGTCCTAACTTGGCATCCTGTCCAAGGGATGTAGTACTAATTTTGGAGAAGGTGTGGGAATCCCACTTCAGCCTCCATTTGTTGTTCCATTTGAAGGCTGGCGTCCATGACCCCCAGATCAGGTAGGTGTTACTTCTAGTAGGGCTGCAGAGGACTCTGACAACACTGAACTTCTGGACCCTAATTGACTTGTCTGGAGGGGAGATGTCATATTGAAGTAAGATGACCATTGGTCATGACCATGGGCGTGTCCATACCTGGGGAGGAATAATACACTTCTTAGTGTGAACAGTCAAGCAACTCCAGAACAATATGTGCCATCTGCACAAACCTGGTGTGCAGTTGTGCAACTTGCTTCTCTCCCCTGTGGCCTCAGTGACAAACTGCATACATTCTCCTGGCTCCACTAGCAATTGCCACCTTGGTCACCAATGTCCTCAATAGGTGTGAATGCTCAAGTTCCCTATATTCCATGCTATTTTAAATGTACTGTGAGATGCCCCACTGTGCCTGAATCACTTGCAGTTCCTCACACAGGCCTCACATGGTGTGATTAATGGCCAGCTGTATGTGAGTCACTGTCCAGGTGTTTGTGGGGAATGCACTAGGTAGCAATAGCTTGTGCCATTACTAAAGGATATTTGCTTGCAAGAGTGAATGGTGTACACAAACAGAAATATATATACTTGTGGATCAGACGTGTGGATAAGTGTGTATTTCCCTGACTGCCCATGCTGGCTGACAATTAACACACTACTATCCCTAACCCTGTTTCAGTAGACACAAGCCTCTGTGCTACAATGGTAAAATCATTCTAACACTGCACTACAGTATGTTAGCAAAAGGCATTTTAGCCACGCTTGGTATATTTCAGACCTATGCTGATAGCACAGTCTGTGACTGGTGTACACTAGTCCTCGTATCTCATAGAATATCATGCAATCCACGTGTATATGGGAGGTAATGTGAACACTATACAGCAGCATACTGATCAGGCCTAATGGGATCCCTTCTAATCAGTCAGTTTGAGTCCCTGAAGCAGGACTGCAACCTGCCCTGTTCTCTACCCTATACCTTGTTAGGTTGATTCCTCAGCAGGACTGCAAGCTGTCCTACTTCATCCCCTATCTCACCACACCCCAGAACTTCAGTCCCTTGTCATGCCCTATGCTGTGTTGTCATACATAGTCCTCTGCTCATTTACTTCCCTTGTTGCTTCCATGTACCCTTGTGTACTCACTGCAGTTCTGAGATCTATTACCAGTAGACTGTCTGTTGTAACTTGCCTGTATGACAGTACATCTCATAGTCACTGTATTCTGATTTTCTAAGCTGCTTTCTTTAACATGGCCTCCAGAAATATGGTAAAACTAAAATGGTCCTCAAAACAAAGTAATCTTGATAGGATGTACAATTTGTGAATCACAGCTAAAACACTATATGTTATCAATCATAGTTGACACTACAATGATTGTGTCTGCCCATTGTCATGTAGGAGGTCATGTATAATGTACACATGTGCATGGATGCTGTGAAGTCTGTCCACTTTACTGTAAATTTTCATCACTCTTCTTAACATGCATCATAGTATCTTGCTGTCCGGTGACAAACATCACATTGTGCCAAGTCCATTTGACTGTATTCATTGGGCTACCATTTTTCTCTTGATTTAGACGTGAGAAGTAGATAAATCTCTTCTGGTGCTCAGTTCAGCAGAGCTCCCTCATTGTGCAGTAGGGAGTATAAGATTTTCCAACAGCTGCAGAGCAGGGAATATAGGGACTGCCTGCTTTGGGAGGAGAACAAGAGCCACTGTTATATAACTAATACATGATGCCATCCCACTGCTAACAGCAGGTAGGCAGTGTAGGCACAAGACTATTGACTTACAGAGGTGCTACACAGAAGTACTCTACCAGTGGGAAAGAGGTTAGGAGGAGAGGGAAACCGTATAATTAAAAGTCTTCTGCACTTGCTTTTGCACTGTATGTTAGACCTAACAACTGTAACTGTAATTGCTCTCTGTTGTCAAGGATAAACTGTGCTAATTACTGCTTTTAATGCCTTTCTTTGGCCCAGAAAATGAAGGAAAATTAATTGCATGTCTAAGTAGGTGAAACAGGCTGTCCACATGGTGGGGAAAGTGTAGCGTATAGCTGCCAGTATTGCACTGTTTGAATGATGCATACTATATATTACTAATTTGTTCTATGTCTTCTTTTTGTGGTTGTATCCTGATTTTTTTCTCTCTATTGTTTTTTTTTCATTTGATGTTTTGTTTTTCTCCTTATATTTTATTTCTCTACACATTCAGCATGGTGCAGGCTGTGGTGAGGCTGAAGCCACTATTGTCTATGCCAGACACGTGTCTTGCTGCTTTTGGGCACCCAGTAATTCAGTCCAATATTCCTTTTCAACGTGACAGAAATCACCCCATGGAATGTGACCTAGAGGGTCCACTGATTGACCTACTTGGCCACTACTGAGGAGGGGTGAAGAGTCCTCATTTCAGAGTGGTGTAAAGGTGTACCTTGGATCACCCCACAGAAAATGTACCTGCTGAAGAGCACTGAGGTAAACCAGCAGCTGTATCTCTTTGTGTGGCTGACTAACTCACATGGCTGGTGCTTCTCATTTATTTGGCCACCAAAGGCAACATCCTACCATGACATGAGCCATAAAAATAATTAACATCTGGGGAGGTTCCTCTGTATGCCAGTTAGACAGGCCCTCTTCACCATGCCCCATCATTGTATTCTCCATCCATATATGACACTCCTTGCACCTTGTTTTAGTGTAATCTTTTCCATTACCAATTGAGTGGTCCATGTCAGGCTGAATTTCTCTAGTTTTGTCCCCCACCCCCTTACATATCACTCTCTCCCCTGCATTTTTCTGCATTCTATTTCTGCTTGTTGCCCCTACTTCCTTTCCTTATACCCTCCATCCAACCAATAGCTTCCACTTGCTACCTTACCCCAACCTTCAACTTACATAAATGTCACTTGCATCCTTCCTGTCGTACTTTTCTGTTCCTGTGCTTGTTCTCTTTCCATTTTATCCCTGTACTATGTCTCCTTTCCCACCTCACTTATGTAATGAATTAACTTATTTATTTACTGTAGTGCTTTTTCTTGGATCACATGACAGACAACATATACTAAGGTCATTCTAACAGCGTGGTTACTTTTGTTATCACAGCCACAAAGTTTCCTTATGCAGTTCTGTCCCAGGCATAATGGTACTATGTCGGAATTTCTGCATACCTAATCAGCATAAATCTGCATCACACTAAATTTATTGTACTATTTACTGCTGTTATAAAGCATTATGCTTTTTTTTTTTTCAAATACCTCCTCCAACTCTTGTTCTTTTGGTTTGACTAGTGATATATTGCTTTCACCAGACAAGATCCAGTATTTTATCTGATTTAGATTTTTGATTACTGAAGAACACTGATCACAGAATGACCAACTACAGGCTGAAAAGAAGCAAAAATCAGATAACAATAGAAGCATAATATAACATATATTGTAACGGCAAAAAAAAGAAATAAATAAAACAGTTAAAATCAATAGAACAACTGTGTGAGAAATAATACAATGGCAAGAATGCAAAATACTGTAAAAGATATACAAGGAAATTGCAATACAGTGAAAGTACGATAGTAACAAGTTCCATTGGGTTTACATACAAGGAAATTGCAATACAGTGAAAGTATGATAGTAACAAGTTCCATTGGGTTTACATACAAGGAAATTGCAATACAGTGAAAGTATGATAGTAACAAGTTCCATTGGGTTTACATACAAGGAAATTGCAATACAGTGAAAGTACGATAGTAACAAGTTCCATTGGGTTTACATACAAGGAAATTGCAATACAGTGAAAGTACGATAGTAACAAGTTCCATTGGGTTTACATACAAGAAAATTGCAATACAGTGAAAGTACGATAGTAACAAGTTCCATTGGGTTTGCATACAAGGAAATTGCAATACAGTGAAAGTATGATAGTAACAAGTTCCATTGGGTTTACAGGATGGTGTTACTCATGACTAGCAACCTATTCCTTGAGGGAAACAGTGGCTGTGAACTGAATCATATGTTGACAGCTAATAAGGCATAAATTAACTGAAACAGTGCATAGCTGGAGGTAATCTGAAAGAGAGAGGTCCTAACTCGTAGGAAAAGATTTATTAATTAAGTAGTGCCTTTAGTTCCCTGCATTTGCATTTGTGTTCATCAAAAAGGTACTGCTTGAATTCTGGCCTAAACTTGGGGTAATTTGCATGATAAGTGAGGTAATCAGGGAGAGACAATGAGAGTTTAGCGGCAAGTTCAGAAAATCATTGATCTGAACAATGCAGTTTTGTATCAGTGATTCTTGCTAAGCGCACACCAGAAGATTGGCATTGCAGGATGTAGGTTGGACTGGATGCAATGAAGTTTAGAAGAAGATGGCAAGATTCATAGATTCATAGGCTCATAGTTATTTACTAGCCTAACAAACACAAGGCACTCAGGAAATGAATAAAACCAAGAGTTTGGTGCCCCCCCAAAAAAATCACACAGTAACATGAAATTAATTTAAGTGCTTTCATACTTTTCACATGTAGAACTTCATGAGAGCAATAATCAAATCACTAACACCCCTTATAAAATAAGAAAACCATGATTTCACAAAAATAATTAACCAACAAAAACTCAGTGACAAAGTGTGTATTAAACCTTCACAGTTTACAATGTATAATTATATTAAATACATAACACTTATGCTTTAATCAACAAACAAATAGTAAAATATAAACATCTAAACCTTAAAAAACTTTTTAATTAAATAGTTTCATTGAGCCCAGGTAACACATCGGCATGTAAAAACACTTGCCACTTGAGCTCTATAAACTCTAAAAAATTATTAAAATAATTATCAAATGAACAAATGTATCAACCTTTTTTAACACTAAAAAGTTAAACTTCCAAAAGTTACTACAATTCAAACTGTGCCTAGCAAGTGCATTATTAAGATCTTTGTTTTAAATAGCATGTACATATTCAGCTATCCTACATGCTAATTTCCTAGTAGTTTTCCCCACGTAAAAATGATTACAGCCAACACAGCTTGGCAAATAAACTAAACCTTCTGTATTACACATAAATCTGCCCTTAGCAACAAAAGTAAAATTAATATGTTCAAAATAATATGAACTAACCAAATTAATAAACCAAAAGAACTTGCAAGCCTGACATGGAAAATATGAACTAATTGAATTAAGAAAACAACAAAACTTCCAAGCCTGACATAGAAACGTCCCAAATGGCCCATTGATTGAATTCCCCTGAAGATGTTGCAATAAATACTTTAAGTTGCAAATCCTTTAAAAATAAATTTGGGGGCACGTCTAACAACCTTGGTCAAATCAGCATAGTCTAAAATGACTTTCAAATTTATGTAAATAATGTGTCTTGCATCACTTCCATCCAAACTCATTGGGACTGGGATTGCTAAAACTTTATCCATCATGTTGCCAGTCTCCCTATTGGCAACAAAACCAGACTCCAGTATTTATTTATTTATTATTTATTACAGTTTGATGACCAGGATAGTCCACTGGGCCTGGAAAAGCCCATTTTCAGTGGAGGCCCGGGGAGAAAAACTCCACAGGATATAAACAATTTTACAATAGTTATACAATAGTAAATAAAGTAGTAGAAAAGTGAAAAATACAGAGATAATATACAATTTGTTAAAAAAAAGGCATAACATTTCTAATCCTCTATAATGATTTACAAAAGTGAGACTCTTGTGGTCTAAACATATTAAAAGTACAGGTCTATATTACCTTAACTATTGTACATTTATGCTAGGGAGCTATATTGGATAAGGGACAACTATGGGAATTCAGTATTCTGAATTTTGCACTTCAGGACTTTCTGTGTTCTTGCGGTTCGTTGTTTATGTGATCGGCCTTTTGGGATTCTCACAAGTGTGCTTTTGGCATTCTAATATAGACCTTAAAGTACAGCCATTTCAGATGAAAAAAAAAACATGCAAGTAAAACATCTATGTACAGATAAAAAAAAAAAAACAAGCTTTTTTTTGGGAAGTTACAAATATGAGGAGAGGACAGAGAGAGGGTGAGGTGGGAGAGGTAAAAGGTGGTAAGGGAGTGGGTTGGGGAAAAGTTTAGCAATTTTATGAGGTATAGGGTAGGAGAGGAAGTAGAGGCAAAGGGCAAGAGAGCACAGTGATAGCAGGCTGAGGTATATATTGTATAGGAGATGGTGTTAAAGAGTTTATGAGTTAGGGGTATAGGAACATTTCCACTTTGAAAGGATAAAATAGGAGTAAATGAGCTGCCCTCGGAAAATATTGTACTTCATAAAAGAAGGGTGAAAATTATCAAAGTGTAAATAGTTATCTTTCCTAAATGTATTTGTTTCAAAATTCTTGGACATAAAATCAGATGTAACATGAAGGTCCAGAAAACTAACCATTTCCCCAATATTACTAACAACAAAATTCAACCAAGGAACTGACTTGATTCATTTCACTAACAAAATCCAAAAATGTAGGTACATCATCATTCCATATAAAAATTAAATTAGCGCTGTACCTATGATAAAATAAACCTTCTTAAAATAGGAAGACGTAACTAAATAAGACACCTCTCACCAGCACATGACTAAATTGGCAAAACCTAGTGGCATATTAGCCCCCATCACCACACCCAGACATCTGCTGGAAAATTGTATCTTCAAATAAAAAGAAAGTATTACTCAAAACTAAAACAGGCAAAATACACACAGTACTAGTATCAATAATTAAATTGTTAGCAAACTTGTTCAAATATAACTCTACAAATTCAATTCCAATTTCTTGGTTGATTGAAGTGTATAATGAACTAACATCAAGAGTACATAGTAATTTTTCCTGTCCATTAAAGTTATACTCTTTTAACTGATTTAAAACATTCCAGGGGTCTTCCGGGAAAAACTTGCTGTTTTGTATGACTGGATTCAAAATACTACCATGGAAAAAGGCAATATTGACTCTTTTACTTCTAGGTGAGGCAACTATAGGTCTAAACAATGGCTCTGTTTGATCCTTATGGATCTTTAGTTCATAAATTTATTTTACTAGGCTAATGACCAAAGGGCCTTTATTAAGCCTAGCCATGCATCTCTAATCTCTGACAAGTTCTGATACCCTTGATAAGTGTAAGCATGGTCCATGGAGATGAACCATTTACAGGTTACCTGTGCCATTAGAGACATAGGTGCCAAATCAGGAATGAATTTCCAGTTTCCCATCCAATTGTCCAAGTTGCACTTCGATTGGGTTAGGGAGGAACTCTGCTTCACGTGGATGGGGAGATTGTTCCATAGACAGAGTAGTCTCTGAGATACATGCATGTCTTTCAGCAGGTCCTATTTATGCTACAGGCAAAGTTTAAGTCTTTAGAATGGATAATTCTGGTGCTGTTTGTTTTGTGGATATGCAGGGGGTTCATTAGAGTGGGGTCTGACAATGCCCTGTATGTAAGGCATAGATCATTTCTCAAAAGCCTGTAGGAGACAGAATACAGGGCTAGGGCCGTGAGGCAGTCTGCATAGGACATTTTACTTATGCCCTGTATTCCTTTAGTGAGGAACCTCTGTGGATGTTCCAATTGTTGGATATGCCTGATTAGGTGCATACCAAAGGGGGCATTGTACTCAATGGTAGGTCTGACGAATTCCAAATACAGTGGAACAATGACTTCCTTGCACTTAGATGCCATACCTTTGTTTATAAGTTGCACAACATAGAATGGTTTCCTCACTACTGTAGACACATGATGGTCAAAGGCTAGATTACTATCTATGCATGTCCCTAAGTCCCTGACTACTGAGTCAACTCTAAAGAGTGTGTTGTCAATATGATAGTTACTAGGGATGGATGACTTCCCAAAGGATACTGTTATACATTTCTTGGCATTTAGTTTTAGTCCATGGCTCTGACACCAGTTGTTTGTCTGTGTCAGCCCCTTCTGGAGAACATTTCTGTCAGTGTGAGATTCAATAACAGCTCCTAATTTGCAATCATCTGCACATTTAGTCAGCCAGAGACCACTGACATTGGCCTTGACTTCAGACAAGTAAATGCCAAAAAGGAGTGGTCCAAGGACTGATCTCTGAGGGACTCCACTTTTGACTGGCCTTTTTGTAGCGGTGGACTCCCCAATTCTAACTTCCCGGGTCCTGTCTGTGAGCCATTTGGCTATCCATGGCGTGACATATCAGTTTGTACCTAAACTCTTGAGTTTGTCAACAATGCTTGAATGGGGTATTATGTCAAATGTCTTGGCGAGGTCAAGGTAAGCAGTGTGAATGATTTTGCCTTCATCCATTGCTTTGGTGATCTTCTCAAAGAAGTCCACCAGGTTAAGATGGCATGATTTGCCCTTGACAAAACCAAACTGGGTTTGGTACAGTGTCTGGAGGTTTACTATATCTCTATTGGTCATCTCCATGATAATTCTTTCCATGGCTTTATATATAGGACTAGTGAGACATATGGGTCTGTAGTTTGCAGGGTCTATAGATGGCTCACCTTTATGCAGAGGGACATCCGTTGCCTTTCTCCATTCATGAGATAGGAAGCCTAATTGGAGGCTACAGTTAAATAGTAATTCCAGAGGGCCTGATAGGTCATCTTTCATTCTATTTAAAAGGCATTCTGGGATACTGTCTGGGCCCATTGATGCAGTGCTCTTTGTCGTAAAGAGAGCATTAAAGACCTGTTCCCTAGTGATAATAGGGGATGCTGTATTTGATGTGATTTCCTTAGGGAAGGCTGAGGGGGAGAGAGGGATAAAGTTGGAGCTGAACTTATCAGCCAGGAGGTTTGCTATTTCTTCTGTCTGAGTATAGGTGGCTCCATTCACAATGAGCTCTGCACACAATTGTGTACTGCCTTTGAGGTTGCAGACATAGCTAAAGAATGCTTTGTGGTTGTCCTTGGCCTGGAAGGCCAAACTTATCTCAAATCTGGGTTTGGTAGACTTTATTTGTCCTCTAAGTTGTTTGTTTCATTTGATGAAAGTGCTTTTATCTTGCTGGGTGCTGTGCCTCCTAATTTTTGCCATGATCTTCTTCCTCTTGTTGTACAGCCTATTGATTTTGTTAGTTCTGCACTTCTTCCTGTCTCTATGCAGCTATTAACATACTTGTATAGGGTTTCTGTGAACAGTTCTGCATAGGCAGAAGTGTTCTCAGGGTTTATGGGGGTATGACATTGTGCCATGTTCTCACTTAATAGCAGGAGGCTAGCCTTACAATAGCTCCTGAATATTCAAGGTTTAGCTGGGGGTCCAGGTTTTATTTTTACTTCAAAGGAGACCATTTTGTGGTCTGACCTTACCAGGGAAGGCATTACAGAAGGGGTATGCAGCAGTCTCCCATATTAGTGAGGACAAGAGTGAGAGTAGTTTGAAGAGTAGGGAGCCAAGAAGTAGGTTTGCTCTGACTTGTACGGGGAGCCATTTTACTTTGATTGCTCATTTTGAAGGGACTTTATAATGAAACAAGTGTATTATCTCCTAATTTGTAAGAACAGACTGCATGCAAGACTGCATGCAAGAAAATGTTAAATAATTTTGTCATTGTGGAGACTGTGTCATAGTGAACTGAAACAGGATATTTGTATTCAGAGTGACTGTGGAAGAAGGTCTGTCATCTACAAACTGGAATGTTAGCATGTCAATATGAAGTAAACAACAATTAAAGGACTGAGAAGGGTCTTCCTTGGAACATTAGACTTCTTTGAGAATGTCACCCAAGCCATGGATGAAGGTTAGACAGTGCACACAGTCTATCTCAACCTTGCCAAGGCTTTTGACACAATTCCCCACTCTGGCATCATTGAGAAACTCTCCCCGATAGGGCTTAACCCTTACTTTACTGGATGGGTAGCCAGTTAGCTCACTGACAGGACATTATCTGTCGAAATTGGTGACTCCACCTCCCCAAGCAGACCCGTCACCAGTGGAGTACCACAGGGGTCTGTGCTGAGACCCTTACTGTTTGGTATCTATTTCTCAGAAATTCTTAACAAAGCAGATGGCCTTTGGCTCACCAAGTTCACTAATGACTGCAAACTGGGAGCAATCACTGACTCTCCCAGTGATATCAACATGTTACAGGAAGGGCTAACACAGAAAAATTATTGGTGCCAAAGCCATGGTCTAAAACTAAGTGAAACAAATGCATTGTTATTCCCATTGGCAAAATGGAATTCCCTACACTTCACATTATTGACAGCACCCCCCCCCCTCCAAGTTGCATCCCAGTGGTGTGAGACTTGGGAGCACAAGTTGATAGCAATCTGAACTTTGACCACCAAGTTTCCACAGTGGTAAGGAAAGCCTTCTACATAGTGCACCTCATAAGCAAGGGCACAGCATCCAGGTCAAGGTATGTTATAACTCCATTGTACTCGACCCTCATCAGACCACTAACAGAGTATAATGCACTCTTTTGCATGTACCTCACCAGACACCTGCAGCACCTGGAGAGACTACAGAGCTTTACCAATAAAAAAATACAGGGACTCCAAACCATGATGTATGTGGATAGGTTGAAAGACCTGTCACTTTACTTTATATCTTATAGACTGCTGGCAGGTGACTTGTGCCTGGCCTATAGGGGAATCTCTAACCCTGCCCTAACAGAATTTGACTGCACATCTGCAAGTCAAATGGCTCAAGAGTCACTCACTCTAGGGATATCAACCTAACTTGTGACATTAACAGAGCGTGCTACAGAGATAGTTACATCTCCCAGAGACTACCACTTCTCTGGAATAGACTCCCTATTCACATAAAACAGAGGTCTGCACTGACCCTCTTCAAACGTAACCTAGATAATTGGATGGGAGACTAAAAATTCACCCTGGGGTGGCACCCATGTCCCATATGGACTGAGGTAGCCAGTGTTGATCACAGACCCATTCTGTTCATAAATGTGTTCTACCAACTACCCAAAAAAGAACAAATGGGGATACTTGGAATTGGCATGGCTAAGATTGTAAAGGCTCTAGGGCCACTAGCCTAGTAACTGCCTAAGAACCTACGAACCTATAAGGACAAAGAAGGAAGAACTTAGGGAAGTGGGTAATGCCAGAATGGCGGTGATAAAGATGATGTGAAGAAAAATATTCTGACTTTAGGAAAATGTCTCAGTGAATTCAAACTGTGGTGGGCTAGGAAATGGGCATATATACATGATGTTTATATTTATGTTGTATCTGTGATGTATGCTGCTGATGTCACAAGGAATCTAGTCCCTGAATCAGAAGTCAAGCATATTGAATCTAATGTCATACTACTTAGAGAAAGTCAAAAGCAGAAAAGGAAGACTATATGCGACAGCTTAGAGTCAGTGAATAAATATAAAGAGAGGTTTCAGTAGTTAGGCAATACATATGATGATAAAAATAAAAATAATAATAATAATAATACA
Source organism: Protopterus annectens (assembly GCF_019279795.1). Classification (NCBI taxonomy): domain Eukaryota; kingdom Metazoa; phylum Chordata; order Ceratodontiformes; family Protopteridae; genus Protopterus; species Protopterus annectens. The sequence continues at coordinate 230,019,658 of NC_056730.1, read as the reverse complement.
AATTAACAGTCAAGTAAAAAAAATGAGGGTAAAGTAAACATGACACGTACTGGCTGATAAATGTGGCTTCAAACATTAACATGATTACCCAGAACATTAATAAACATACATATTATATAATGTGAACAGCATTGTGTATTGGTATGACTATAGGCTGTATGTGATGTTTTTATTTATTTTATTTATTTATTTATTTTACATTTGTTAACCGGGCTAGTCTAGCTGGATATATATCCATTTACAGTAGAGGCCCGGGGAGAAAAGCTCCACTAGAAACACAAAAAATAAGAAAGCAGTTCTAAATCTAAACAAGATAATAAGGATTATAAACAACACTAAATGTAGTAGTAACATAGAAAAATGAAAAAAAATATTACAAGAAATGGCATACAGGGTAAAACAACTGTTTTAACAGTATGATACAAGAAATAATTTGCAGTAGATAATACTTAATATTCATAGGTAGTTCCTATAGATTTCTATGATTATGATTTCTACAGTCAGAGGTAGTAAGAAGAGATAACTTAAACAAAGTAGGATCTTGTAAAATATTAGTGGAGAGGGCACAAAATTAGTCAGGGTTACTGCAGGGACATAGCCAATGAGATTTGAGGTGTCTTTTGAGATTTTGTTTAAAGAGGGGTATGGAGGTGAGTGAAATGACTTCATTAGGTAGTAGGCTTCAAACTTTTCCAGCAGTGTTGGAGAACAGGGAATCCCCTGCCAAGTTGTTGGCCTTGATTATACTAACTAGGAGTTTGCTTGAAGAGCGTAATGTATTAAGATTTTTGTAGGGGATGATGAGGTTAGAGAGGATAGGAGTGTTATTAGGTTTATTTAGGATTTTATGGGCAATGGTAAGCTGGGTAAGATGGAGTTGGTTTTGTAGTTCTAGCCAACCGAGCTGTTTTAGATTCTGACAATGGTGAGTTCTAAAGGGATTCCCAGAGGCAAATTTTGCAATGTTATTGTAGGAGTTAGCTAACTTGAGAAGATTCTTTTTTTTCAAATTAGTGTATATGGGTGAGGCGTAAAGAAGAGTTGAGATTAGATGGGAATGGGCAATTGTGGTTCTGGCTATAGGAGTCCGGAAGTATTTAATCCTGTATAGGGAGCCCATTTTTCTATTTACTGTTTTTATAGTGTTGTTAATATTGCTATCAAAGGTAAGGTTATTATCTATTGTAATTCCTAAGCGTTTGGTGGTGGAGTCTGGGGATATGAGGGTACTAGTGTTAGATACTACTGAGAAATCTACAGGGGAGGACTTGCTAGAAGGAGTAAAGAGTAGGAGCTTGTTTTTTGGGGGATTCAAGTGGAGACAACGTTTTAAGAACCATGTCTCCACAGTATTGAATACCATCTGAGTTAGAGATTGCAGTTCAGAAGAGGAATTGGCTGAGCATATGATTGTTGAATTGTCAGCATACTGAATACAGGTAGCTTGGGGAATTGCTAAGTATAGATCATTGATAAATAGTGAGAACAAGAGAGGACCTAGAATGGAGCCCTGAGGGATTCCAAGGGTGACTGGAAGGTGTGATGATATGTTGTTCTCCCAAAGCACTGCCTGCTGCCTATTACTGAGGTAGGAATTGAACCATTGTACAGCCTGAGTGTCAAGAGAAAGGGATTTGAGAATATTTATAAGCAGTGGGTGGTTTACCATATCAAAGGCTTTAGAAAGATCAGCGAAAAGTGCTGGAGAGGATTTTATTATTACCGTTTCTGTTAATGGAATCAGTGAAGGATAAGAGAGCAGTGGTGGTACTGTGAAATGGTCTAAAACCATGCTGGCTATTAGCTAGTATATTGTATTGAATTAAATGTTCTAGTAGTTGATGATGAATGCATTTTTCCATGATTTTAGCTAAGGGTGATAGAAGGACTATGGGTCTATAGTTAGAATATTCATATGAGTTACCACCTTTGTGTATGGGTATAATGTGAGAGATTTTCCAGATGGCTGAGATAGCTCCCTCATTAATGGTTCTGTTAATAAGGATAGATATAGGATAGGCTATGGCTTTTGCAGCTTTTTGTAGATATTCAGATGTGTTCACTTACTCCCTAAAAATACCATATATATAAAGGGCAGGGATATGCTGATCCAAAGCAAATATTATGCAAATTGCCAGACTAGTGGTATTGTATATCTAGCTCTTTGTAAAATTTGTAATGCATTCTACATAGGAAAATCTGAGAGAAAATTAAGAACTAGAATCTATGAGCACTATTATGACATCAAAATAAAGTGCATTAATAATGCCCTATATAGACATAAAGTGAACTGCGAGCAAGCCTCTTTTACTTTTTTTTGTACTAGAAGTAGTGAATAGAGATTTAATAGGTGGCCCATGGGAAACATCTATTGAGTATAAGGAACTTTTATGGCAACTGTATTTAGAGGCCAATAAACCACCTGGGCTGAATGATACCCTATCAATTGCCCCTGTGTTAAAAATGTGAGCGGCTAAGCTCTGAGGTGCCATGAATTAGGTTATGGTACTTTATAGGCCAAATTTTGATTTCTAACAATCATCAAACAGTATATTGCAATAATAAATTGTAATTCCTATTGGAAGTGTAAGTTTCAGGTTCGTTAAACATATAGTTTTACATATTCTTTTATGTGTGAATGGTTTTTAGGATAAAAATTTTCTCCTTCTAGTCAGTAGATGGCGCTATTAGATTAAGAAATATATATATACTTCATATATATGTTTTTTATTGATGCATGAACAATTTATGGTATTAAAAAATGAAGTTTTTTTGAAAAAATTTACATGTATTACTTCCTTAGAAGTAATGTGGAATGTAATATATGTTCTTAACATTTTTTATTGTAAAGTAAGTGTTTTTTAAATATATAATTGACTCAGGCTTCAGCATGGTTGTCCACGGAGTTTGCACAATTGAATAATTATGAAATGATTTTTAAATTGATTAATTATGGTGATTAGTGAATATATTTAAAGGTGAATGGAATGTTTTGACACCATTCAGTCACATCTGAGGAAGTGGTGTAAATGAAAACGCAGTGGCGAGATTTACCGTTCATGTGTTTTTGACTTTTGGCTTGTTCCTGGTGTTGCTGTGTCTTAAGGATTTTGTGGATTATACTATTAAACGTGTGGCAAAGAAGAACTTGTAGCCTTATTTCCTCCATGAGTGTTTTTGGACTGGTGAGATATTCAGATGGTATCTGGTCAGCAGAAGGAGTACATGGCTTAAATTTTAGGAGAAGTTTAAAGATGCAGGTAGCAGAGATGGGTTGTAGTCGGAAAGAAGGGAGAGCACTAGAATTGGGGGAAGAGAGGCTTGAGCTATCTGGGGATAGTTGACTGAATAGAGATTGTATAGCCTCTGTGAAGAAGGTATTGAAGGCATTGGCAGTTTGCTGGGGAGTGATAAAACTAGACCCTAGTGGTGCTGGATTACTGGAGTGCCCTGGGTGAAGAAGTCTATTGATACTTGTCCAGAACTTTTGTGGAGTATTTTGGTGGGTTTGTTGCAGTTTGCAATAAAAGTTCTTTTTGTCTGTGAGTACAGCTTTTGTTGTTATATTTCTCAGTTGCCTAAAAGTTTGCTGGTCTGAGATATTTTTGGTGGCACGCCACTTAGCCCAAGATTTATTCCTGATTAGGATGTTTTGTTTGGTTTCTTTTGAGAGCCAGGGGGCTGATTTTGACTTGATTCTAATGGAATGCTTAGGTGCATCTTGGTCTAGGATAGTTAAGAATTTATAGTTAAAGTATTTAACAGCCTCTTCAAGTGGAAGCCTTTTTAGAGGGTTCCAGTCACATGCACTCAGCTCACTTTGGAATTGCATAAGGTTAAAGTGTTTGGTATTCCGTGAGTTTTTATATGTGGGGGGTTTAAAATGTCATTCTTTTGCCTGATAATATAGGTCAATGAGTGATCACTTCATCAGGTAAGGTTCCTACCTTATAGGTTTGGTGAAGTTTATTGATAAGAATCCAATCTAAGGTGCTCTCTTTTTTTTTGCTTGGTTTGTTTATTCTGGTTGTGGAGTTGATGGTTTGAAAGAAACCATGAAGGTTGCTATGGGAGGTAGGATTTTCAGTGTTAACACATTTCCAATCCATATTAATGTCCCCTAGTATTATTGTTTCTTGTGGGTAAGTTGTTGACACCCAGTCTAGGATAACCTCTGTTGTATTAGTGTTATTACCAGGTGGTAGGTAGATATAGATAATGTGTAAGGACTTACTTGGGTTGAGTTGCAGTCTGGAAATAAGGACTTCTGCATTATTGTCCAAGGGTGGGTTATATGGTGAAGAGGTGATTTGCAGGCCACCTTTAAATAGAATTGCTACTCCCCCTCCCTTACGCTCTATGCGGGCTTGTCTCACTATATTATATCCTGGAGGGATAATTTCAATATCTTTAGTTCCAGGATTAAACCATGTCTCAGTCAGACATAGGATATCAAAGAAGTGAACTTATATGAGAGCATGGAGATAGGCTAATTTATTGTTTAAACTCTGAATTTTGAGTTGTGCTAGTAGGAGTGAGTTGGGAGTTCGAGAGGGAATTAGTGAGATAGAAGGATTGTGGTTATGAGTTTCAATTGTTGAGATATTTGTTGGGCCAGGGTTAGGATGAATGTCACCATCTTTTAAGGAGAGGTTTTTTAGTCTTAGTCTGGGATTATGTATATTAATATTGGGATATTTATCTTTCTTTACTATGAGACTGTAATATTTAATGTGTGTAAATCTGTGGTATTTGGCTAGCAGGTAGTTAGGTATGGCTGTAATGTTTATATGACTATGGGAGAGAGTAAAAGTCTGTGTAGCTGTTTGTTTGGAGGGGTAGTAAAACTGAAGATTTATCAGGTTTTTATAGGAGGTAAGGAGATAGGCTGAGATTAGAATAGGTATGAGTGTGGTAATGAGTAGTAGCTTGGTAAGGGTAGAGTGAGTTTGTTGTAGGCATGTTACTATGTTTGGATAAGAATGATTTGTAGGGGTTAGGATTAAAGTAAGACAATTAGAGAGGAAATAGGATGTGGTTAATTAGTTTAAGTGGAGGGAAATTGTTAGTGGTTAGATGTCAGGTGGGGGTGTGGTTATAAACAATTAGAGTAGTGAGGATGTCTAATTGGTGGGATGGGGAAGAGGGTGTGGTAAGGAAGTATAAGTCCAGGGCCTCTGGGGGTTGGTGGAATTTGGAGGTAGGGTATGGGAGCGGAGTGAGCCCACAGGGCGAACGCAGCGGGTAGAGACAAGAGAGGGATGAACGTTGAAAAGAACAATCAGTAAAAAGGCATATGATGAAGAGGTGTGTAAAGAGATAGGGTAGCAGTGGGAGGAGTATAGGAGGGGTTTAGTAGGTAAAATACAATATTTAAAAGGATGAAGTGGAGTGCAATAGAGTAGTCACAGAGATGAAGTGGAGAATATTTAACCATGAAACGTGGGCCATGGATAGGAAAAAAATTAGATGCAGAGGTAGCAGGCAAACTGAGAGGGGAGAAGAGCTGGGAGAGGATGCCACCTGGTGGAAGAACTCTAAAGTACAGTGAAGATTCTGAGAGGACAGGCCAGGGATAAAAATTAAGAGGCTAGAAGTAAGGTATAAAGCTAGTACGGAGGAAATGTACACCGTCTATACGGGAATTGTTGCTGGCTATTCTGTCTTAAAGCGACTTATTAGTCACCATAAATTAGTTGTAACAATTCTAGTTTGTACTGGCAGGTTTAGGATACAAACATACTTTTGCTTCCTTTTTAATACTTTGGGGAGCAGGATGGTAGATGTTATGTTGATGTAGATGCTATGCCGAAACACCAGATTGGAGTGGGTCCTTAGCCTTCAGGTCAGAGGAGTCAGATTCCCAAGGACAGGATATGGAGCTCAGTGAGCTGGGTACTTGATAGAAAATGTGGATGAAAAAGAACAGGTACAGTGGATATGAATTTGACTTTAGTACAGGACATAACATATGCTCAGCAAATATAGTAACATATAAAAACAGCAGAGATATCTGATGCGTGATGAAATATTACACTGTATCTTTCTAGTAAGCTAGTAATTTTAGCCAAGGCAAACCTTACCTAACAGCAATTAAAACATAATGAGCTGGGTAACACAATAAAATTAGCAGCAGTGTCATTCACAATTGTTACTAATTAAATTATTTAGTGAAATACATAGATTAATGATACTTAAGTATGCACAAATAACAGAGTGAGAAACACGCTTCCGCACCCACAAACATGTACAGAAAAAGCATTAAAGGCATTCACAGGGAAAGGCCGAAGCTCTGATTAAGAAAGCAGAAATGGTGTCTAAACCAAGAAAAAGCTATGTTCATATTACAAAGTTAAAAGCAGGCATAAACGTATAGCATTTGGTATTTAAGCTTAAACTCTTCTTCTAAACTAATGGTCGATAGCTAGATAGCTAGCCAAGCACCAGATCTACATTATTTATATTAAGATCTAGGACCTGAGCAGTAACCGCTAATACCACTACTAAAATAGTGCTGTTAAAATATAGCTTTTACACCTTTGTTATAATGAGAGACAGGTTCTCATAAGTTTACAAATTACAATACTAAATTGAGAGTAGTACTCCTTTATGACGCACTACTCTATCTGCTGCCCACATCAATGAATTAGGCAGGGGCGAAAAAAGCATCAAGGCAGGAACTTCAATGGATTGAATTATCAAGCACCTTTCCCACAATCTAGACACAAAGTATTTTCCCTTAAGAGCAGGGGCATAAGGCGCAGTGCATAAATTGTCTGGTCATTAGGGAAGCATTTAATTAAGTGATTCTATGAGTAAAAGAAGGCAAGTTATAAAATTAATAAAGCTAATTGTGAAGGCAACGCATATAACACTTAAAGAAACATAATCAGTGGTCGCTGCTGTTTGTTGAAATGAGAACAGCATTAAACATAAAACACTGGCACCATGTGGAACAATTACTACAGACTCCACAAGGGTGCTAAAATTGGATTCTTAAATTTAAAATAGCACTAGCATTAAACACTATTTGGTGTGACTAGCTAACATCTCAACGTGGGAAGGTACAAACCTCAACTAGTTGTAACAGGGGTAAACGCTAGGGAGCGTTATGTGGAGGAGGCGATTGTATGTGTAACCGCTCGCTTCAGGAGCATGTAGTTGTGGAAACAGCAATCAAACATCACATGGAAAGGTACAATCCTCAACCAGATGTAAAAGAGATTTATGCTTACGGGCATTATATTGTGGGGGCAAAAGTGGGTCACTACTCGCTTAAGGAACAAATTAATTGTAGAGCAGAGCAGAAAATCACTACCAGTAACACACTGGTACTTAAATACTCACAACGGAGACCCAACAAAGAAAAAGGTCTACCCCACGTAGTACAGAGTAGCGACCTACACGTGGGAGAGGTACATAACCTACAGTTAATAATGCATTTGCTACAGGTACAATTACACACAAACAGGAACAAAGTAGAATATCATACATACACTCTAGCAGATAATGTCTTCTAACAGAAGACATCATTATAGTAATTCAGATGTTTGGTTCATGGTAAAGTTATGTTGTTGTTGCATGTTGTAGTTTTAAAGAATGGGAGAATTATATCATTATTTGAGTCTTAGAATTCTAATACAGAATTTTCCAAAATTTGGGATGTAATTATTCTTGCTGGCAAGTTTCATTGAGTATAGGAATAACAACTAAAATTTGAATGACAGAGTGAAAACCTCATGCCTGGCAGACTGGTACAAAGGCCTCCCCAAATAATAGCTGTCAAAATGCTCTTTAACTCTTTATTATTTCCATTTTTTTATTTTAGACTGGGGATTTATTTATTTATGTATTTATTTATTTATTGCATTTGTTTACCAGGAAAGTCCACTGGGCCAGAGATGAGCCCATTTTCAGTGGAGGCCCGGGGAGAAAAGCTCCACATGTAATTACATAAAAGAACATATAATACAGAATATATCAGGTAGTGGTAGTACATTAGATAAGTGAATAAGAGCATACAATAATATGGCATGAATTACAATACAGTAGTGAGGTGATAACATTGTGTAACATGGTGACATTGGTAGAAAATTATTAAAATCATGATAGAAGTATAGAAATAGGAGGTGTGGATGTTGTTAGATGAGAGAGAAGATTGAATAAAGGAAAAGGAGGCAGAAGGCTTAGAGTAGAGATGGCGCTGGCTAGTGTCAGCAGAAGCAGTAGGTGTAAAGGAAGCAGAAGGCTTCAAGTAGTGATGGCACTGGCTAGTGTCAGCAGAAGCAGTAGGTGTATAGGAGGCAGAAGGATTCGAGTAGAGATGGCGCTGGCTAGTGTCAGCAGAAGCAGTAGGTGTAAAGGAGGGGAAAGGAAAAGAAAGTCTAGGTGTAGAGATAGGCTAAGATTGTTTTGGGGAGGGGGTCAGGTTATGGAATTGTGATTAAGGGTGCAGGTGCATATCCAATGTGATGAGAGGTGAAGTTTAAGGGAGTTTTTAAAAGCAGTGGAGCTACTGATAGCTCTTATTGAAGGAGGGAGTTTATTCCAAAGCTTGGAGACAGTGAAAGAGTAATGCATTTGACCAGCTGAGAGCTTAGGTTTATCAGTATTTAGTAGCATTTTGTTTTCTGACCTTAAGTGTCAATTTGGATGGTAGATGGTTAAGATGTCAGTTAGGGCTGGGCAGCTTTCTCGGAAGTAAATGATTTTATGGGCAGTAGTAAGTTGTAGGTATGTGAGGTAATGTGGAAGTTCCAACCAATTAAATTGATGTAGTGTGGAACAGTGGTGAGAGGAGAATTTAGCATTTGTAGCAAATTTAGCAACTTTATTGTAGCGTGTATTGAGTTTAGTTTTTAGGTAGGACTGAAAATTGGTTAGGATAGAGGCACCATACAGGAGAGCAGGAATGAGGAGGCAAGAGCTTTTTTTGCAGAGAAGGTGAGAAAGTAATTGTGCCTATAGAGGGCACCTAGCTTTTGATGTGTTTTTTTTTTTATGTTATTCTGGATATGAAGGTCAAAAGTTAAGTTATCGTCAATGATGACACCAAGCAGTTTGGTACTTGGAACAACATTAATAAGAGTATTGTTTTGGGAATGAACTGAAAAGTCAGACTTATTAACTGGGCTAGATTTTTTGGAGGTAAATATTATCAGTTTTGTTTTGTTCGGGTTAAGGGCAAGATGATTCTGTGACATCCAGGATTCAGTTGAGGTAAAAGCCTCTTGGGTAAGGTGCTACAATGTAGAGCCAGATTTGGAAGAGCAGATAATGGTAGAATCAACTGCATATTGGATTACAGTACTGTGGGTAAGAATATTATGAAAGTCATTGATGAATATACTAAATAAAAGGGGACCCAGTATGGACCCCTGGGGGACTCCTGTGTTGGTGTTGTTGAAAGGAGAGGAGCAGCGTTGCCATATGGTAGCTTGTTGCCTATGACTAAGATAGCTGGAAATCCACTGAAGGGTGGAGGGAGAGGTGCCAAGGTTAGAGAGTTTACTAAGTAGAAGGGAGTGGGAAAGTGTGTTGAATGCCTTTGATAGATCCAGGAAGAGTGTGGAGACTATGGATCCATCATCCCTGGCTCTATTAACAGTGTCCAGGAAGGAAATGAGAGCAGTGTTAGTGCTATGTCCTGGCCTAAAGCCATGATGAGCGGGGGAAAGGAGGTGGTTTGTAGTCATGTGGCTAAGGAGATGAGTGTGAATGCACTTCTCTAGTATTTTTGAGATGGGAGACAGAATGGCAATGGGCCAGAAGTTGGGAATGTCAGAGTTGTTACCACCTTTATGAAATGGTAGAATATATGCCTTTTTCCAGATATCAGGTATGCAGGATTCCTGAATGGACCTGTTAAGGAGGATTCTGATAGGGTATGCAATTGAGGAGGCAGATAGCTGTAAGAATTCTGCAGGTAGGTCATCTGGGGCATTGGTGCATGATTTTAGTTTGTGAAAGAGATTTTGTATGGTGGAGGTAGGTATGGGGGACAGTAAGAAAGTTTTTAATGAAGGTGATGTGGCAAGTGGCATGGTGGGGTGTGGTTGGTTAGTGTTGATGGGTGGGAGGTTGGTAATAAGTTTAACAATACTATTGATGAAATAAGAATTAAGAGAGAGACTAATTCAGTGGATGTTTTTTCTTCATTAGGGCATGGATTGTGGATAATGGAGTAAGGAGTTGATTGTTCCCCAGAATTTCTTGGGGTTATGATTATGTTGGTTTTGGAGGCTTTGGAAGTAATCTTTTTTTGTTTTTGAGAACTAAATGTTTGGCCTGGTTGCGAAGTTGTTTGTATTGGATGAGGGTAGCAGGAGTTTTGTTTTTTAGCCAGGCGTTCCAGGCTTTATCCCTAGAGGACATAATTTGCTTTGTTGGCTTAGTGAGCCAGTTGGCATGTTTTGTCTTGACTCTTTTTAACCAGAGAGGGGCAAGAGAGTTCAGGATAGTCAGAAATGTAGTATTAAAAAATTCTACAGCTTCATTAAGAGGGAGAGATTTTAGTGGATTCCAGTTAGTATTTTGCAAAGCTTCATTAAGAGTAGTTTGGGAGAATTGGGACAAATTCCAGGTGTATCTATATTGGTGTTTGTTAGGTAGGGTGGTATGCTTATGTATTATGAATGTTGGAGAGTGGTCACTTATACTGTCTGCAAGAGTGCCAGAGGTGGATATGTTATCTGGGTCAGAAACCAAGATCCAATCCAAGATTGAACCTTTGTTATTCTTAGTGTCAGGTCTGGTGATATCAGAAATAAGCTAGGTATAGCTATGGAGGTTGATGTCTAATGAGTGATTGTTATTGGAGATATCTAACCAATAAATATTTACAATTGCCTAGGATTAGTGTTTCATTTTTTTATGTTATTGGTAGTCCAGGCAAAGATGTCTTCTAGAATGGGAATATTGTTGCCTGGGGGAATGCATATGACTATAATGCATAGGTGTTTATAGGGTTTACTATCAAAATTGCGAACGGCACTATGTCGACTGTCATATAGTCTAACACGGAAGTTCGAAATCGGTAATGTCGAAGACAAAATAATCAATCTAGGAATGGTTTTAACGTGGGTCGAGGTAGGGGAGATGTTTGTAGTTCGGAATAATACTGAACACCTACCTCGACCCATGTTAAAACCTTTCCTAGATTGATTATTTTATCTTCGACATTACCGATTTCGAACTTCCGTGTTCGACTATATGACAGTCGACATAGTGCCGTTCGCAATTTTGATAGTAAACCGTTTATAGTTATTCAATTTAAAATAGGTGATAAGTAATTCTGCGGTAGAGAAGGAGGGTATGGGCTTAGAATATGGAAGTACCGAGAAGGTACTTGGATATAATAAGGCGATGCCTCCGCCTTTTTTGTGGAGTCTGTCTGATCTGAGGCAGGAATAGTTTGTGGGAAGGAATTCATAATCCTTTATGTATGGTTTTATCCAAGTCTCAGTTATGGCTAAGAAGTCAGGTTTATATTGACTTAACCATGCATGTAGAAGATGGGTTTTGTTTCTAATACTTTGAATGTTGATAGTAGTGAGGTTGAGGCATTTTGTTGAATTAGGGGTGTTATGAGGAGAAGAAGGACCAGGGTTAGGGTGGATGTCACCACACTGGTCTAGGTTAGGATAACTAGGAAGCATCTTTGGATAGCGCTTCCTTTTTTGATCTTTGACATGGTTTTGTACAAGGTCCCTAGGAAGTCTGTACAAGGTCCCTAGGAAGTCTGTATTGTGTGGAGAAGATTGTTGGTCTCCTTTGTAGAAAAATATTAGAGTAATAAAGACTAGAACAGATTGTTGAATAGCTGTAGGAGATGGGAATGTAGGTAAATGTTGTTGATGTACGTATGGGGGGTATACATGTTGGTTGAAGTGATGAAAGTTGTAGAAGGAGAGAGAGGTATATGGAGAATAAAAGGATAAGGATGTTGTGCAATGGGGGAATGTTTGAGATGGGTGATGTTCCCTGCTTAGATATAGAAAGTTTCTGGAAAAAGAAAATGTGGGTAGGTATTGAGTCAGATGTAGAGGTAGGAGTATATGGTGATATAAGTGAAGAAAGGGGTAAGGTGGTTAGATATAGGAAAGTAGAAGTGGAAGGTGATAATGGACTAATGAAGAGGTTAGGAGTATAGAAACTGTAGCTGTTAGGTAGGAGTGATGTAGAAGAGTAGAGTAAACTGAGTGTGTAGAGTAGGTGAGATGGTAGTTAGGGTGTGGTGTGGATGGGTGGAGATGGATTGGAGGATTGTGGGTGGGTGTGGCTTGGTTAGGTATAAGTGTAACTGAAATGGGGGGTGGGTGACATTGGGGGTAGGGTAGGGGAGCATAGTGAGCCCAAGCATAGTGAGGGGGAATTGAGCAGGGACCCACTGATCTGTGGAAGGCCAGGGTTGTGGAAAAAAAAACAATCAGGAGCAGCACTTCTTGAAATTAAAAGGGTCAATACAGTGCAGTTATATAGTCTTCACTAAATAACTAGCCTTTTTGGTTTGTTTTTGGTGTGAACAATTAACTTTGGGGATAGAGTTCCCTGTTTGGACAGGCTTATTTTGCATTTGGTCAGTAGGTGAGATGAGCGGCAGACAGAATTACCATTCACTAAGCTTTTAGGTTCTATTTCAAATTGAGTACCAGCTATCTGGAGTTACTTAGCTTAGTAAATGCTACCATCTAGTGGCCAAAATGTGGAAGCGCAAGCTCCCCTGGACTAAATGTCAATAAAAATTAATGGGGAAGTATATATATATATATATATATATATATATATATATATATATATATATATATATATATATATATGCAATTGCCTGTGTGGTGTGCAGCCAGTATTTGTGATAACAGCAATGATTAAATAGTACACTTTAACATTATTCATTAATTTGGGGCTTTGTGCAAACTCTATTTGTAGAGTCCCTCATGAGAAAGCTATGCACAACCTGCCAGCAGATGATTGTACAAGTGAAGTTCATTAGATCATACACCCCCTGACCTAAATGATGATACAGTATTAAAATATCCTTTGCATGGGTCCTACCCTGGCAATATTGTATTACTGACCTTGGCATCACAGTATCTCTTTACTTTATTATATACAATTGTTGCACAACTGTGGTAAAAAAAGGGAACAGCCTGCAGGTGTGAAAAAGCTTGTTACATGACTGTGATGTCACAGTGCAGTAGGGATTGGTAAAATCAGGGAATTGGAACTAGGGTGTCAGTATTTCATGAGATGCCATTCTTTAAATGGCAGTTCTACCCTAGTTTTGTTTTGATTATTTACTCATTCAAGTGGTCTGTGGCTGACCAAGTTTGCAGATGACTGCAAGCTGGGCACTGTTTTAAATTCCCCTAGTGATGTGAGCACCCTGCAAGAGGGCCTTACCCAGACTAATGCCTGGTGCCAGAAGCATGGCCTCAAACTGAATGCCAAGAAATGTATCATTATCCCCTTTGGGGAAAATAGAATACTGTCTGCGGATCCACCAATAAGTGCCACATGTCCAATGTGATATAAGCCAATTTATTATGCCAAAAAACACAAACGTACTCAATGCGCTACAATGTGTAATGTGATAAACTAAAAAATAAAAATTTTTAATGAAAGTACTATATTCCTTAAAAATCAGTTAAGCGCTTTCACCCATGACAACCAGGCTTCATCAGAACTGATCGCCTCAAACAATTAGTAGTTTAAATACCTTTTTTGGCGCCAGAAAAATTCAAACTTCTTAAAGTGACATTAGCGCTCAGTTTCCAAGAGTGCTAAATGTCAAGCACCTGTCATCCAATGATATTACAATATTTCATTTCAATAATATCAACAAAACAGTATAGAAAATTATTTAAAACTTTTCTATAAAAATATAACAGTAAAAAACTTCTCATGATTTTGTGTCCATAATCAAAATTTGTGCACGTAACATTACTATAACTACATTCCATATCCTGAAGTGCCTTACATTACTAAAACATAAATAATAGATATGAGAATGTATAAAGTCCTATAAGATCTGCTAAAATAAATAAGTGTTATAAATATATACTTAATCATTTCATAATGCTTCAAAAATATAAATATAAATATAATTAATAAATACCCTCACTGTACTAAATTCAGGTTAACCTACACAACTATAAACCATCTAAGACCTATGTACGATGTTATATAAAAAAATCATAATCACATATCCAAATGTATACGTATATAAATATAAACATAAATAAATGCATGCTACTAGAGAAGCTATCAACAAACAATTATGTATAAATTTGATATATATTTGATATATAAGATGTCATCATATTAATAATAGATGTTTAATTGATATAAATTCATTAAGACCTGGTGGAGTGGTGGCATCTAAAAATATTTTCCACCACACTTCTTTGTAACTTAACACATTTTTAAAATCACCTTCTCTAGGGTCAATGAAAATACTATCCAATATATTAAATTTAAAATGATGTTCATCACCTTTTGTTTCTATGTGTCTATATAATGCATTGGTCTTGTCTCTTGTTTTAATACTGTAGGTATGATCATAAATTATCTTCTTAAGACTCCTCTCAGTCTTACCTACATAAAAACTAGGGCATTTTTCACATTTGGCCAGATATATCACCATTTTTGTATTACGTGTACCATTTTTAGATTTTATCAGTGATCTGTGTCCATTTTCCAACAATATTTTACTCTCATTTGACATTTATTTGCACTGGTTACAAAATCCACATTTCTTACTTCTCTTATTGGGATCTTTAAAATCTTTCTTTGGTTCATTATATCTTTGTTCAACATGTGATTTTCTGTTATTTCCCATTTTGTAAATAAAATTGGGTTTGTTATCCAGTATTTTAACTAAATTACTATTGCCTGTAATCACATGCTAAAATTTATTGATCATATTTTTAATACTGTCTACCCCCAAGTTATATTGTATAACACATGATCTTTGAAAAGATGGTGTTAATATATTTGTAGTAACATGTCCATTGTTGTATTGACTGAATTTTGTTTTCCTATTGTCAAGCCTGCTCCTAATAAAGGTTTATATTTCACATTCCACTCCTTAATAACATATCTTGCTGTTTCATCTATCATTTTCCTAGGGTATCCTCTCTGTTGGAATAAGTTACTAATAAATTCCACTTCTACCTTCATATTTTCGTAGTTCAATACCATGCGTGCTGCTCGAATACACTGTCCTTTGAATACATTATGTTTCAATTTTTGAGGATGACAGCTTGTATATTCTAAATAATTATTAGAGAAAGTAAATTACCTACAGATTTTTGACTGAAGCTCCCCTTCCACTTGATAGATAAATGTGTCTAAATAAGTTACTCCTATGTTACTATGAGTAAATGTGAATTTCAGATATTCACTACTACTATTCAAAAAATTAATAAATTTTTGTAGTGTGTCATAATCTGCTTCCCATAATATATATATGTCACATAAAAATCTGTAGTAATATTTAACATACTTAAAATATTCACTGGGAATCAATTGGGTGTCTTCCCAATTAAGCATAACCAGATTGGCGTATATGGGTGCACATGCTGCACCCATAGCCACCCCCCTAGTCTGTTTAAAGTACTATACTTCCTATAGTTCATTAGTTGATGTTGAATGTTTTAATTGCGCACATCTAAACTATCCACATTTCAAGTGGCAAGCTTTACATCATGAATCACCGACTAGATGAAGATGAGATTCGGACACTGTTTTTTATATATATTAAATGTATGTTCGGGTTCATTGTTGAGCCGATTTCTATATACTATATTTGTTTTATTACCAACATTAAAGTGGATGCTTAGTTGGTTGTTTTATTAGAGCTTCAACTACTATATCAGCCGAGATTTGTTTAACCTTGTAGTAGGTTTCTTATAATCTTATGACAGTTTATTATTTATACATCGGGGTCCACAGTTTCAGTATTAATATGCGCTTTCAGTGTTTCTTAGATTTAACTTGGTATTGTGTTATAAAAATATGGAGTGCTACTAGATTCAAGTTATTTGTTTATTTAGATCTGTGCTTTTCTGGCGGTTACCAGCAGATCCATTGATTTGCTCCAAATTTCCACTGCTACTTTAAAGAACAGCTGTAGTGAATCATTAATTAATGATCATTTCATTTTGTTTTTTGGCTTGCGCGCCAAAAAGTTTTGTATAGAAGAAAGCAAGTTTTTATTGTTATTTACACCTGAAGAAGCGTAGTTTAACTACGTGAAAGCGCTTGTGTGTTTTTATGGCTCAATAAAAGATTTTACATTTATTCAACTTTTCCATGTGGTGACTCCTGTTGGAATCTGATATCATCAAATTTAAAATGATGTTCATCACCTTTTGTTTTTATGTGTCTATATAATGCATTGGTCTTGTCTCTTGTTTTAATACTGTAGGTATGATCATAAATTCTCTTCTTAAGACTCCTCTCAGTCTTACCTACATAAAAACTAGGGCATTTTTCACATTTGGCCAGATATATCACCATTTTTGTATTACGTGTACCATTTTTAGATTTTATCAGTGATCTGTGTCCATTTTCCAACAATATTTTACTCTCATTTGACATTTATTTGCACTGGTTACAAAATCCACATTTCTTACTTCTCTTATTGGGATCTTTAAAATCTTTCTTTGGTTCCTTATATCTTTGTTCAACATGTGATTTTCTGTTATTTCCCATTTTGTAAATAAAATTGGGTTTGTTATCCAGTATTTTAACTAAATTACTATTGCCTGTAATCACATGCCAAAATTTATTGATCATATTTTTAATACTGTCTACCCCCAAGTTATATTGTATAACACATGATCTTTGAAAATATGGTGTTAATATATTTGTAGTAACATGTCCATTGTTGTATTGACTGAATTTTGTTTTCCTATTGTCAAGCCTGCTCCTAATAAAGGTTTATATTTCACATTCCACTCCTTAATAACATATCTTGCTGTTTCATCTATCATTTTCCTAGGGTATCCTCTCTGTTGGAATAAGTTACTAATAAATTCCACTTCTACCTTCATATTTTCGTAGTTCGATACCATGCATGCTGCTCGAATACACTGTCCTTTGAATACATTATGTTTCAATTTTTGAGGATGACAGCTTGTATATTCTAAATAATTATTAGAGAAAGTAAATTACCTATAGATTTTTGACTGAAGCTCCCCTTCCACTTGGTAGATAAATGTGTCTAAATAAGTTACTCCTATGTTACTATGAGTAAATGTGAATTTCAGATATTCACTACTACTATTCAAAAAATTAATAATTTTTTGTAGTGTGTCATAATCTGCTTCCCATAATATATATATGTCATCTAAAAATCTGGAGTAATATTTAACATACTTAAAATATTCACTGGGAATCAATTGGGTGTCTTCCCAATTAAGCATGACCAGATTGGCGTATATGGGTGCACATGCTGCACCCATAGCCACCCCCCTAGTCTGTTTAAAGTATTCACCCTCAAAGTACATGAAATTATTGTCAAAAACTATGGACATCATTTTAGTTAATAGACAAATTTCATCCCATTCAAAATTAGTGTATTTAATTATACTGTTGTTGAATGCTTCCAAACCTTCATGTTTAGGGATACACGAAAATAAGTCTATAACATCTTTAGTGACAAAAATAATGTTATTATTCCATGCTTTAGTTGGAAAGTTGTTAAGAAAAACCCAAGAATCTTTCACCATGTGGTTAATGACATTGTACATGAATTTTATTTTTGTGTCTATAAATCTACCCAAGGGGAATGCTTTGGATTTACTTCCCGAAACTATTGGTCTGAATGGGGGTTCAAAGAGGTCCTTATGAACTTTCGGTATTCTTATTAAAGTAGCTACTTTGGGAAATTTTACTTGAAGATAACTCGTATATTTCTTGTGAAATTCTTCCATCAATAAAGTATTCCTCTATGTAGGAGTCTATTCTTTGATACACTATATTGAGCTCATTTAACAATATTGTAGCGTAATTACCTGAAAGATATAAGATGTCATATTTTTTTTAGTGTATTGAATGCTGTCATAAAAGACTACTCCTCCCCCTTTATCAGGCTTCATCACTCTAATATTTTGATCCTTATTTATTTATTTAAGAATTCTGTCTTCCTCTAGGGTCAAATTACTAATATTAGTAATTTGTCTTAAGTTATTTCTTTCAGGGTATATTTCCCTTATTATAATTTTCTCATACATTTCTACAGTGGGGTGGCTAGGAGGAATGAATGAGCTGGCTTTTTTATCTGTTCCATACTGTTATGCCTAGTATGTATAATATTAGTTTCAGTTAGTGACTGATTTTTAAAAAACACTGCTAAATTAATTTTCCTTATAAATTTCTTAAAATCAATAATTAAGTCAGTCATATTAAATTTTGGGTTTGGTATATATTTCATACCTTTGGCTAATAGGTCAAAATGCTCCTTATGAACTGTGACATTAGAATAATTATATATTTTAAAGTTGTTATAAGTGTAAATGTTGCCAACATTTAGTATTCTGTCATCTATTCCTTTTGCCTCTTCTATGGGAGTAGCTAACTGTACTAGTTCCAGTATTTCTGGTTGTACCTTGTTCTGTTGTACATCTGTTTCATATGATTTCTGTTCTGGTATGGTTGTGTTGTTTCCCTTACGTCTTTCTGAAAATCCTGCCTCCCATAAAATTATGTTTTCTCATTAACTTCCCTTTCACCTTGGTTGTTGTTCCCATAGCTATGTGATTTAGTCTTTCTAAACTCTGGCCATAAATATGCTATACCTCTATTGTATTGTTCCCTATCTCTTTGCATTTTACTAGATTTTCTCTGACATAACTTAGAAATCCATTTTTCAGCTTCCAAATATTGTTTGTTATACAGTTTTTCCCATTCATGATATAATAAATCATTAACTATCATTGTATTAAGTTTCTCTGCTTCCTGTATTAGCTTACTTAGCTTCTCATCATTAAACTTAATAAGCATATGCATAAATTTGTATCCACATTCATCAAAAAATGCATTGAATTCATTTTTACCATCATTTGTTAAATCTAGTCCCATGGGTTGTTTAAAAATCCTTAACCCCATGGGTACTAGTTTACTGTCAATACATTTAGATAAATAAGCATTGTCAATTTTTAGACCATTGATATTTTTTTAACTTCTCTCCAGTCTCGGGAAACTTTAAATTTGAATTACACTTTAAATTCTGCAAATTGTAATTAAAAGTCAAAAATTCATTAAACTGTTTGTCCTTAGAGTTATTTCCAATCTGCTCTGTGTGTGAATCAGAGTGTGTATTTGATATTACAGTACCTTTGTTGCATCGTGTAGGATTCTCTATAACAGAAGAATAAGTTCTTGTTGGTGCAGTCCGTTTAGGTTTAGTATCTATTCTTCTCGCTTCCACATCCACATCATACAGTGAAAAATCAAATGTAAAATCTGTCAAATTAATTTTGCTGCTGTTAAATGTTTCAGTAATATCCAATGTGTTAAATTGATGCTTGTTATTAGCAGCACCCTGTCCATTGGGTATTTCAAGGCTATCATTTAAAACCTCCCATTCACCTGTAGTCAGAATCGATTTGTTCATTTTGTGTTGCTCTTCTGTGTAATTAGCAATTGTCTCCTGACTAGAGGTTTTGTGAGAATTTACAATAGCCTGTGTATTGGATTTTATCATCTTTGCTGTATTAGCATTGATTGAATCACTGTCACATTGTAGCAGTTTATTCACAAGGAGAACTAACCTGTTGAGTTCCCCCTTTAGTCCCGTCATCTCCTCCTTTAGTTGTGTTATGTTATCGGCTACTGTGTTACGCTCTTCCATCTTTCCTTGTGTAGGGGATGCACCAGTGTGTTCCGTAGCCATATAAACAACTGAAAAGCAAAACTGGTAACGAACGCCAATAGAATACAGTCTGCGGATCCACCAATAAGTGCCACATGTCCAATGTGATATAAGCCGATTTATTATGCCAAAAAGCACAAATGTACTCAATGCATTACAATGTGTAATGCGATAAACCAAAAAATAATAATGATGACAGGTGCTTGACATTTTGCGCTCTTGGAAACTGAGTGCTGTCACTTTAAGAAGTTTGAATTTTTCTGGCGCCAAAAAAGGTATTTAAACTACTAATTGTTTTAGGCGATCAGTTCTGATGAAGCCTGGTTGTCATAGGTGAAAGCACTTAACTGATTTTTAAGGAATATAGTACTTTCATTAAAAATTTTTATTTTTTGGTTTATTGCATTACACATTGTAGCGCATTGAGTACGTTTGTGTTTTTTGGTATAATAAATCAGCTTATATCACATTGGACATGTGGTACTTATTGGTGGATCTGCAGACTGTATTCTATTGGGGTTCGTTACCAGTTTTGCTTTCCCTTTGGGGAAAATGGCATCCCCACTAATTATCACATTAATAACATACTGAGTAATAAGTCATGAGGGACTTGGGAACCCAGGTTGATAGCAACCTGACTTTTTACCACCATGTTGCCTCTGGTGTACAAAAGGCTTTTAACATGGCCCACCTCATAAATAAGAGTATTTCATTCAAGAACAAGAAGGTCATAATATCCCTGTACTCCTCCCTTGTCAGAACCATTTTAGAGTAAACTGTGCTCTTTGGCATCTACATTGTCAAGCACACGCAGCAGCTGGAGAGACCACAGAGGTTCCTGACTAGGAAAATCCAGGGTCTCAAACACCTAGCCTATACAGCTAGGCTAAAAGCCCTGTTCTTGTACTCAGTCTCATGCAGACTGCTCAGAGGTGACCTGTGTCTAGCATACAAGGCAATCTCAGACTCAGCCTTAATGGAGTTAATGCATATCCGAAAGTCAAACTTCACTTATGCAACCTGCATGCAAGGCCTTACTCTTGTCTGTGGCATTAACAGAACTTGTTGGCAGGATAGATTTGTGTCCCAAAGAGTCCACCATCTGTGGAATAGACTCCCTCTCCATGTCAAGCAGAGTACCTCTCTAGTTCTCTTTAGAGGAACTTGAATGACTGGAAAGGAAACACAGAATACACCCCTGGGATCCCACCTGTGTCCTTGCTGGACAGGGGAAACAGATGCTGACTTTGAGGGAACATGGGCCAAATTCATGGCTAGGTTTATAAGGGCCTCCAAGCCAATAGCCTAGTATTATTCTATGACCCTATGACCCCTATGATTTTATTTTCCTCCTTTTTTGCATACTCAGTGCTCTAGTATGTAACACTTGTAGGGGATGATACTATTATTGTTTAATCTATATTTGAACTTGAATGGGATGGGACTATGGTACTGAAACATCTGCATTACAAACTGCAGTGATTTGTTGATATTTTCATTTAAAAAGGTATCTATAGTCAAAAGATTTTATGTTGCACAGACATAATGTTGGACAGTGGTGCAACTGATATTTGTTATGTCGTCTGAATCCCAGTGTAGTATGTTATTCCTTGTGGTCATCACATTGTTCATTTTATTGTTTTAAAGGCTGTATTCTACCTTAAATGTGTAATGTCTATCCTCCTTACTGTCCTTGTAATCAAGATATATGGGGAAATATTTAAGCATTGAAAAAAGATGCCTGTATTCATTTGGAAAGTACCTGCAGGAATTATTCCTCAATTTACTGAAATGAGTTCTTACTGAGATTATATAATTAAAAGCACGTGAGCAGTACCTTTTTGTATAGTCTGTCTAATCAGTTTATCTCTTGGTTTATTTGTAGCATTTATTTGCAACTAAAACATATGCAACAGAAAAGAAAACAGGCAGTGAATTTAAAAGTTGTTTTGGAAGTATCACAAAAGTTATTATGCCCAAATGAATACTTCTCATAATCCAGCATCATCTCAATCATTTGAAGCATTAACTAGAACATCCTCTGACCACTTAGGCAAAATATTTGCCAAATCAGTTGTTTAATGTATTGTCAGCATTTGTGTCATATATATTTTAAGCGGAATTGCAGACAGTGAATCTGTATTTTGTAAACATGTTCAGAACTGACAGATTTTGACATGCAGAACACTTTGTTGTGTGCTGATTTTAGTGAAATTGTGTGCGACAGTGGTAAAAAGTCATGTCAAAAAGTCAAGAATGTATATAAAGAGAATGCTTTATTCCCGCATGCTAACAAATATGACCACTGATGAAACTTTTGTAAAGCAAAGAGCGAATGGAGCAGAAAAGCTTTTAAATTGCTTTTCAAACAACTGTGTGCTATTAAGCTGAGAATGCCTTAATGTCAGATAATAACTTGAAATCGATGCTTAAGAAACAAAATATTGTGTATCAGTGACAGACTGTTTTCTAGCATTTCATACACATGAAATGAATCAATTAAGCTTAACATGGCTTCTGCCACCACCTAATGGATGTATTAATTGCATTGAATAAAACATTTATTAGTATTGTATTCAGTGTGTTTCTTCCTATTTTCCAGACCAAAGCGCAGCACTTTGACTACTGTCAGATACTTTACATGTATATTGGCAGATTAATCCAGTGTATTATTCTTCCAAAAACTTGTAATCATATCAGAAAAAAAAACATAATATTTTTAAAAATGTTTTGGTTGTTAACCACACAGTTTTTTATTCTTTTCTTTTCTTTTATTTTTTTCTTGCTCTCATAAACCTCTTGCTGGTGACAAAATTGAGATGTATTTTTAAATCTAGAGCAGTGGCTCCAAGAAAGCTAAATGACCAATTAGCAATCAAATTGATTCAGATAACTGTTAAATGAGATGTTTAAGTATGCAAGTTGTTAAAAAAAAAAAAAAAGAAAAGAAACAACTCGTCTGGATACAGAAAACTTTGAAACATTGAGCCAAACAAGTTTGTTCGATGAGCGGCCAAGTGCAAGTTTGATACTCTTTAGAAAACCCAGCTATACGTGGCTTGGCCAGATAATGTGGTCATACAGATCATATGCTAATGACCATAAAAAGAAACAACACATATGATAATGAGGCAAAACAAGATGGTGGAGCAATACAGAAATGTTTTAATTCTGTGCAAGAGATCCTGCTCTTACCTTTGATTTGAACTTGACCATATGCCCACTTTCAGATAATATACATTTCACAAATATGTTTGTTGATGCATCAGCCATTGTAAATGTATAGACTTATATCACCACTGTTTACTCCATGGTGCATGACATTTGCCCCAGAGGGTCAGAGTCATCTGACCATGCTTAACATTTCATGATCACCATGACACTAACATAGTGGATTGGTACCATGTGGCAGGGATACTATGCAGGGAATTCTGGGCATGTGTCAGCCTTGTGTACAGCCCCAAGGGAGTCATGGAGTAACTATGCCAGTGAATGCAAAGGAAGGCATGGCTTTATGTTTATACATGGATTTATAGATCATTACTAGAATAACGACCCCGGGTGGGGGGCTCTCTAAGTCTAGTCAAGTTTTCCTTCAAGAATAATGATATGTTGTATCTGAATATGACATTGAAAGCCAGGCATTGATAAACTACCTCTGTCCATAAGGGATATGGGGGCCAGACCTGGTGTAAAGTTCCTATTCCCCATCCACTGGTCTAGGTTGCATGACAAACCTTTTACATAGGAAGGGTAATGCCTCAGACACATATTTATCCCTCCAGCATGTTCTGTTTAAGTCACAGACAAAATCCAGGTCCCTATAACTTGTATTTCTGGTAATTTTTGAAAAAATTGAAATAAAAACACCAAAGGTACCAAATAATCCACTAAGTAATCTAAGGCACCCAGGAAACATAGCCAGCCACTGATAAATCAAATTCACAACTTTAGATATGGTATTTAAGTTAAGTGGCAATTTAGTATGTAAATGAAATATATATAAGGGTCCTTGAGAGAAGTAGTCCATATCTGATGAAGGTTGAAACAAAAACGTATTGTTCATAGAGAGTGTTCATGTTTTGTATTATTGTGGCTGAATAAAGTTGTAAATTTGATTTATCAGTGGCTGGCTATGTTTCCTGGGTATCTGGGAATTTGTGACTTACAAATATGTAGGATATTCATCAGTGTGGGGTTTGTGGATGCCTTGTATGCCAGGAATAAATCCCCTCTCAGCAGTCAATAGGAGACTGAGTAGAGGAAAAGGGCTTTAAGGCACTCTACATAAGTCAGGTTTGTTACGCCTTGTAGTCTTTTTTGTAAGGAACCTCTGAGGTTGCTCTAGTTGCTGCATTTGCCTGGTAGGTACATACCAAATGGAGCAGTTGGAGGACAGTGGGATAATGACCTCTTTGAACCTAGATGCCATGCCCTTACTTATAGGTTTTGCAGCATGAAAGGATTTCCTCACCACTGTGGGCATGTGGTGGTCAAAGGTAAGGCTAATGTCTACGTGCATACCCAGATAGCTGACCACTGGGATGACACTTAGGGGCATATTATCAACATGGTAGTTAAGTGGGATGGTTGACTTATCAAAGGGTACAATTATACACTCACATTGAATTTAAGACCATGGCATTGGCATCATTTATTAGGCAGAGATAGACCTTCTTGAAGAATGCTAGTGCCTGCAGGGGAGTTGATGATAAACCCAGCTTGCAATCATCTGCAGACATAGTCAGCCATAAATTTTCAACATTCGCTTCCATTCCAGAGAAGTAGTTGCCAAAAAGGAGGGGGCCCAGTACAGAACCCTGGGGGACTCTACTAGTGACTAGCCTCTTCATGGAGGTGGCCTCAACTATTTTGATCTCCTGGATTCAGTTGACTATCCAGTGGGAGATAAAATTGGTTTATACCTAAATTAGTGAGCTTGTCTATAATGCCTGAGTGAGGTATTGTTTCAAAAGCCTTCACCAGGTTGAGGTAAGCTGTTTGCACAGTCTTACCTTCATCCAGTGCTTTGGTGCCTCTCTCAAAAAGGTTTGCCAGATTTAATAGACATGACCTTCCTTTAACAAAGCTAAACTGTAATGGGTCCAGCACTTGCAGATTACCTATGTCCTCATTTATCATATCAATGATAATTCTTTACATGGCCTTACATATGAGGCTGGTAAGACTTATGAGCCTGAGCTTTCCCTGAATCAGTGGGTGGACCTCCATTATGCAGGGGAATGATGGTAGCCATCTTTCACAAAACCCGACTGAAGGCTCTAGCTGAAAAGTGATTCAAGTGGATCAGAGAGGTCATGTTTCATGCTATTTATTAAACATCCTGGGATTTGATCAGGGCCCACTGATGCAGTGTTTCTGGCCTTGGAAAGTGCATTGATTATCTGTTCCCTGGTAATAGTTGAGGAGATTATGGTATGCAGTATTTCTTTTGGACTATCAGGCAGGGGAGCAGAGGTAAAAATTTGAGCTGAACCTGTTGTCAAAAGGTTGACAATGGCCTCTGGTTCAGTGTGGGTGATGCCGTTTACATTACATTCTGTGCATTATTGTGTATTTCCACTGAGGTTACAGACATAGCTGTAGAAAGCTTTGTGGTTGTCCTTTGTCTAGGAAGCTATTTTTTCTTCAAATTTAACCTTTGAGTATTAATTAACCCTCTTAGCTGCCTGTTTAGATGGGTCAGGGGGCTTTTAGTTTATATGGCTTTCTTCCTCCTATTTTTGGCCAAGATTTTTTCTTTTCTTGTATAACCAACTGATGTTGTGATTCCACCAGGGTGACTTGCCTTTTGAGGTTGTATTATTTTTAATATGAGTGGGAACAGTTCACTTTTTGCGGCTACCAATATTGCAGTATAAAGATTTTATAAACATCTCAGCATATGCTATGGTGTTTACTGGGTTTGGGGTGTTTGGAATTTAGTCAATGTGTTGCTTTTTAGAGAGAGAGATTAGTCTTGGAATGATTCTGAAAGTTTTTTTTTTCACTGAATCTTCATATTTATTTTTTATTGCAAAGTAAAACTGTGTTATAATCAGATTTGACAAGCAAACATATTACATTGGGTAAGGAACATTGCCCACCCCCATCCCCATGTTCATGAGTGCAAGGTCAAAGATGCTTGTACTCTTGTATGAGAATGGATCAAATGTTCTAGGATGTTGGTATTAAGAAAGTTTAGAACTTGCTGGGCTTGTGCATTAGAAGTGGTGTGTGATTCACAGTCTATAGAGTGGTAGTTGAGATCCCCCATTAATTTCAAATTGGGTTGAAAGGAGAGGGACTCTAGTACACTGAAATATGTATTATGGGTTTCCTAGGAAATGGGGGGGGGGGCTATAGGTTGGAAGAATATGACATAAGACCCTTTTTATGGTGAATTATGCATGCATGAGTTCCAGTGGGTCATAACCTTAACTGGTCTGGATGTGAGGTTTTTTTTTAATACAGACTGAGCCTCCTCCGCCTTTAGTTCCCTCCTGTGTAGTAGCTGGTCTAAAGGTGTTAAAGGCATTATAGTCTTGCATTGCTGGGGTACTCTCCATGACTTTAAACCATGTCTCCATTACTACATACATGTCTACACTCTCCAGGGAGAGGAAGGCTTGCAGAGAGTGCAGTTCTTGGTAAGACTTCTAGCACTGAGTGGTACCACCTTCAGATATTCCTTCTTAGGTTCAGTTAATTCCATAGGTTTATCAGTTTGGCATTGCCTAAAAAAGGCACTATGGGAGTGGAGAAAGTGTAGGCCAATATCCGAAAGCCTAGAGGGGATAAGTGAGGACTATCCCTGACAAAGCAGCATGGACTGTCAACCATGGCCTCCCAGGTTGTCAAATATTGTAGTCCATTTGATTGACACTAGAAGCTAAGACAATTGTTAAAATCAATAATTTTCTGTTGGTAAAGTGGCATCATCCTTGGAGAAGGTAGTATTTATTTATTTATTTCACATTTGTTAACCAGGTTAGTCCAACTGAGTTTGTGAACAAACCCATTTTCAGTGGAGACCCGAGAGGAAAAGCCCCAACAAACATAAGTAAAGATAAAGTGGCAATATACAAATATTAAGTAACAATCACAATACATAATAATTGTAAAAAAGAAAAGGTTATTATCTACTTGCATTGCACTGATAGAAAGCAACCCATTTTCAGTGGAGACCCAAGGGGAAAGAGCCCCAGCAAACATAAGCAAAGATAAACACACAGGACAAAAATTATTAAAAATAACAATGCAAATAGGAAATTAATTATAAATAGAAAAACAAAAGAAAAAATTATGAACATGAAGGGTTGCAGTGATAGCAGTGGTCTAAATTTACTAGATATAAGAGTAAAAATAAAAGGATAATTGTTGTTCAAAAGAAGGTAAATGTACAGACGTTGATAGGAAGTAGGGAGAAAAAGATAAATAGTGTGGAGAATGGGATGGGGAGAGAAGGGGGGGGGCTATAGTAAGGCTATAGTAGTAGAGCTGAGGGTTTAGGAGGTTAGTTTAAGCAGAAGTTACTAATAGAGAAAGAAAGTTAGGAGTTGCAACAGGTTATACAGTAGGACAGACTAAGACTACATGTGGGCAAAGCAATTTCATAATTTCAAGTTTAGTAGGTGGGATTTAAGCTCCTTTTTAAAATAGGGAAAAGAAAGGTTGGATCAAATATGGAGAGGGAGTTTGTTCCAATTTAGTGAGACAGAGTGTTTGTAGTTTGCCAATATTCCTTTTGGTTTTTATAAACTGAGAGAAGATGCAGCACTCTGGAGAGGCCGGGGTGGAGAGTAGAGAGTAACATGGGAGGCAAGAGCAGAGCAGGCAAAGGGGTTGTTGAGTATGGAAAAGGTACTGTGGAGTTGTGATTGTAGGAGAAGGGGAGGAAATTCCAGCCACTGAAGTTTGTTTAGTGAGAGGCAGTGATGTGATGAGAGTGGTTGGTTTAGAATAAATCTGGCAATTTTGCTGTATGTTTGTTCCAGTTTCTGCAGTGAGATAGTTTGGATATTGCTAAGGATAGGGGAAGTGTATAGAAGACTAGGTAAGAGAAATGCCTGCTCAAAAGTGCATTTTAGTGGCATTAGTGAGGAATTTTTTGTTCTATAAAGTAGTCCAAGTTTTTGGTGTTTCTTTTTGATGGCCTGTTGTATGTGCAAGTCAAATTTTAGTCGGTCATCAATTTTTACCCCAAGGTGTTTGGTGTATGAGTCAGATGAGATAGTGGTGCCATGTAAGGAGGAAAGAGAAAAGTTGGATTTAAGGTGAGAAAGTGTCTGAGGTAAGAAGAGAAAGAGTTGAGTTTTCTTTGGGTTAAAGATTCGTTGATTATTTCTGAGCCATTTTTCAACAGTGATAAAGGAATTCTGTGTTAGTGTGTGTAGTTCAGAGATAGTTTTGGAGATAGATAAGAGAGTAGAGTATTGTATTTCAGATGAGAGAGTACAGGATGAATGTAGGTTGTTGGTAAAAATGTTGAAAGGAGCGGTCCAAGTATGGATATGATATATATAATTCCTACCCAGATCCTTTCACTTCCCCTTTTCAATTTTCAATTCCTCTCCCTCCTGCCCCTCTTTCTTCCAACTCTTTTCTCCTGCCCCTCTCTCTTCAAACTCTCTTTTTTTATTTTCAGCCCCCACCCTCTACTTTCTATCTTCTTCCCCCTGTATAAACTCTTTTATATCTTCACTTCCCCACTGCTTATATCCCTCTTCTTGCAACTGTATCTTTTACCACTGCAGTAAAATGTATCTTTCACCTCAAACATAAAATGAAACTGTGTAGTTTTTTCTGTGCTACAAATTTAATCTTTTTAAAAAAACTTTTATTTTTCTTGTTTGTAAATTCTTTAGTGTGCAATGTGTTTGTAATATGGAGCTTTAAGTGTGCAATGTGTCCCTTGGCTTCCACTGAAAATGGGTTTTTGGGTCCAGTGGACACCCCCGGTTATCAAACTGAAAATAAATAAATGGAGCCTTGGGGTACTCCAGTTTGAACAGCAAGGAAGGGTGAGAAAGCCTGCTGCCATCTAACAGCTTGTTTTTTGCCAGTAAGGTAGGACTGGAACTTGCCAAGAGTAGAAGGAGAAAGGTTTATGTCTGAGAGTTTGTTAAGAAGGATGGGATAAGAGACAGTGTGAAAGACTTTAAGAAGGATGGGATGAGAGACAGTGTCAAAGACTTTAGCGAGATCAAGGAATAGATAGGAGACAAGGAGGTTGATGTTTTTAGTTTCTGCAACCTTTTGAGTAAAGGATAGTAAGGCAGTTGAGGTACTATGTTTAGGGTGGAAACCATGTTGCGAGGGGGTGAGGAGATTTTCATGAATGAGATAGGACAGTAGTTGAGTATGTATACATTTTTCAAGGATTTTAGAGAGTGGTGAGAGAATAGCAATTGGTCTATAGTTAGAGGGTTCAAGAGAGTTGCCACCTTTGTGCAGAGGAGTGGTATAGAAGGATTTCCATATTTCTGGTACGGTAGATTCCTGAATGGAGTAGTTAATTAAGATAGATACAGGATATGCAGTAGAGTCAGCAGAAATTTTCAGAAATTAAGGGAGGAGTTTATCAGTGGACAGAGAGCATGAGTTTAGTTTAAGAAGCAGGGATATGATATATTTAGTAGAAAAAGGTCGCAAGGTAAAAGACTGAGAGACAGAGGTGCATAGAGGTTTAGGGGCAAGTGAGGGTGACACAGAAGAGTTGGGATGAACAGAGAGGTATGTCTCGGGTCATTAACACCCACAATGACTATGACAGAGACATACTGATACCTGTGGTTCAATGACTTGAGTGCCTGTATGACTTAAAATATCCTAGCCATGAAAGTCAGCTAACTATGACTCTCTCCTAACTCAGTCTGGTGAGGGGAACATCTGTACCCCTGACTACAGAATCACCAATGAACAGGAAATTTGGCTGTGTACTTGTCTGCCTTAAGGGCTTAGCAGTAGATGAATTGGATACAGTACTACTATGTGCAGCCATCAGTGGTGTTTTAATGGACTATTTATGTGATGGTTGAGGAACCATTCTTTGATTGTACTGTGCAGGATGGTTACCTGTGCCTCAGCATAAGCAGTTTTATGTGTAGGGCCTTTCCCTTGTGCAGTAGGTGTCATGCAAGTGGCATTGGCAACCTGTATAGGATTAGTTTTGGTTGCATGAGAGAGTTTTGCCTCTAGTGTTAAAGTGCATTTGCATCTCTTGCATACTTTATCTGTTTTATTAAGAATAAGTGGGTTGTCAGTGTGCATGAGGCAATTGCTACAATGCCTCAAAATACCCTTCTCAACCAGACTGGCCACAGAGAGACTCAGGAAGTGTATATCCATGGCTACTGACCTACTAGGGAGAAGTGAGGGAAATGTAAATATTAATTAGGTCAATAAGACGTGAAACGTGATGAGCAATGCTCAGCTATGTGCAAACTAGATGCTCTTGTAGTTAAAAATCTGTCTAGACAGTGATGTCACAAGACTGTAGAACACTAACCTTCTTAATGCAAATTAACTGGTTTGAAGTTCAAGTGCTTAAACCAGAACAATGACACTTAGAATAACAGACACAATAAGGCTTCACCAGCAGTTCCCAGCTCAGAAGGGTGGAGGTTACCCTATCCTCACACAAGAGTGCAAACCATAAACCTTCTTAATGTAAAATAACTGGTATGGACACCAAGTGCTTAACCCAGAACCAAGATAATTTTAGAATAGCAGACACAATAAGCCTTCAGCCAGCAATTCCCAACTTAGATGCAAGGAGGTGACCCTCTCCTCCCACAAGAGTGTGGACAATAAACCTTCTTAATGTAAAATAACTGGTTTGGGGCCCAAGTGCTTAACCCAGAACTAAGACAAGTTGAGCCTTCAACCAGCAATTCCCAGTTCAGAAGGATGTAGGCTATCCCCTTCTGTCACAAGAGTGCAGACCACAGACATTCCTAATGTAGAATAACTGGTTTTAAGCCCAATTGCTTTAATCAGAACATTTAGAATAATAGGCACAATAAGCCTTTCCCAGCAATTCCAGGCTCAGAAGAGTGGAGGCTACCCTCTACTCCCACAAGAGTGTAGACCGAGGAGCTTCTTAATGTAAAATAACTGGCCTGGAGGCCAAGCACTTAAACCAGAACTAAGATAGTTTTAGAATAACAGACACAATAAGCCTTCTACCAGCATTTCCCAACTCAGAAGGGTGTAAGCTACTTCTCCTGCTACAGGTGTGTAGAATGCAAAATGTTGTTATGTAAGATAACTAGTTTGAAACATAAGTGCTTAAATCAAAACTAAGAGGTTTAGAATAACAGTCACAATGTAATCAGGCTACTAACAAGCAGTAATAAATGCAACAGACTAAATGCAACTGAACACTTTAAGAATGTGCAGCAAAAAGGTAAATAAAGTAGGAAGAAGCAGAAATGCATTAAAAGCAGCTAAATAAACTGTGATTTTTTTTTACAAGTGGGAAGGGAGAAAACAGAAAATAATTCAAGTGTAAGAGACTAAGGGGAATGGCCTTCCCATCTGATCTCTCAGTACTCAGTAGAACGAGCTGATGAGATGAGACTGGGAAGAGTGTCCAAAATCAGATTTATAGTAGGGGTGGGCAACTCAAAAGCCCACCAATTTAAAAGTTACCAAACAGAAGGGCAGGCGGGTGGGAAAAATCAAATGCAGACAGAGATCAGCAATATTCAGATAGAGAACAGCAAGTCAAACAAGCACTATTTGTAGTTAAATGAGGAATGCTATTTCTCAGCTCCTCCCACTAATTAGCTGAATGTTGTTCACTGTCTGCAGAAAGAATTCTTTTCTAACTGACCATAGGCAACAAAAACATAATACATAGCAAAATGCAATGTATGAAAAAGATTGAAAAATAGAAGTAATCAAAGCTTAAATGAATAACTTCAGTCTAAAATCAAATTCAGGCAGAGATCAGCAATCATCAGACAGTGAACAGTAAGTCAAACAAGCACTTTAAGTTAAAGGAACTTTTCAGCAACCTACTGGAGCATAGCAGGGGTATCTCACATTTATTTTGGCTTTCTGAATTGCACCCACCCTCCACTCGGCTACTTATTAAGGAAATCTACATAAAGAATAGTCTATTAGTTCCTCAATGCATACTTCAGCATGTTGGGGTACATATATGGTTCACATGTATCTCAGAGAGCCAACAACCTGATATATCCGATATCCCTGAGGTACTGGGGGCAATAGACTATACTCAAACTGAAACTAAAGCTATATCTGGTAAACTGGGTAGGAGGTACATGAAATACAAAGGGTATCACTCCATCAACTGCCAGGTGGTTTGTAATGTACTTGGTATTATTTACAATGTGTGTGCAGGCCTTCCTGACAGTTGTCATGACTCACACACATGGCATACATGTGGCATTTATAATAGGTTTGTAAGGGCATCTTGTGGGTGATGCTGGATATGCACTAAAAATCTACCTCAAGACAACCATCAGAAATCCACACATATTAAAACAGACCAAATATATAACCATGCACTTTTGCAAACTAGAAATGTTATAGAACATGGGTTTGAGCTGCTGAAGTCATACATTCACTGTCTGGGTGCAGTCTGTGGTGCCCTGCAGTAAGACCCCTCCACATTTGCCAAAATATTGTCAGTGTGTTATGCTACATACAATGATATTTAGGAAGCAGTTACAGCAGGGTGGTCTCTGACAGGGACTGCAGTTCCCAGTATCACAGGCAGTGGCACCTGAGACAGACAAGAAGACCGATGAGGAACCAGCAATAAATAACTGTGCCAGACAGAGGTGGACAAAATATGCTATGGCACTAGCAAAGAGGCAGTGGACTGCATATAGCTTTACAATATAGCTATACAAGACTTAAATAGATATACTACAGTAAATAATGACACATGCAAAATTTGCAGACTGTGCTTTCACATGCATAGGCTGGCCATGATGTGCATCAGACATAGGCAACCCAAGTAACACTGCACAAAATGTAGAGCAGAATTATCATCACTTGCACAAGTGGATGAGGGATTGCAGGAGTGCATGTCTTTCACAGAGAAGTGTGCAATTGTGATCCCCGAGGTGCAGGAAAATAAAAAGTAATTTTATGGTCCAGTTTCAGTGAATGTGTGGTATGTGCTGTGAGCTGTGGTGTGTGTGTGTGTGTGTGTGTGTGTGTGTGTGTGTGTGTGTGCACGCATGCAGGAATACAGCCTCAGCACTTATTGCATCACTGCAGCTTGGCTGGCTAGACAGGTCTGGGGCATGCATGACAGAAGTTTCAGCCTCCGATGCATCCCTCAGCCCATGGGAGCTGCCTCTACCAGGAGTTGCACTGGCTGTAATATGACCTTGGCTAGATGTTGGTTTGCTGTGTGACCTAGATCAATGTCCACTACCAGATTTGCTAACAAGAAGATACCAGTGATCACGGGGACACCCACTCTTGAAGGTAGACACCTCCTCACTCAATGCTGTTGTGGAAGTAGTAGCACACTGGACATGAGATCTCACTCATCCACAGCAATGCTGGCTAATATCTGTGGATGTAGCAGAAGTCCAGCTGTGAGGACAGCTCCTCGCACCTGGCAGATGACACAGCAAGGTCCAATGTATGATTCAATCTATTAAAGGAATCATGCATAGAGTCATCCACTGCTGTAGGTCAGAATGCACAGTCTGGAGCACTCTTACTATCTCTGCCATGACTGTGGTGGACCTAGCCTGTGCTTCCAAAATGACCCTGCACATACAACGTATGGCAGGTACTAACACACAAATCTCATGGGAGGGGAGGTAAAAATATCATTAGCAACCCTCCTCACTGGAGCTCCCTACCCATGAGTGCTAGGGGCAGATGCAAACACCTCTGATCTGGGAGCCCCCTCACTTCCCTGATAAGTAGCAACCCCACTAACCTGTACAATCTCAGATGGCTATGTTTACTGGGTATCTGCAGGTATAGAGACTGTGTCCGTACTTGTTTAGGGGATGCTTGAGGTCACACTTTCTGTGACCAACACACACCCTCTGTACTCCATGACTTTGCCAACTCATCTCCACTATCATTATCAGAGAGCACAGTTCTTCCAGCATCAGACAGGGACAGTTTCACAGTCTGGCACCAGATAAAAATTCTCCAGTGAATATGCCACATCAAAAATATACAGACTGAGTAGGATTTAGCACCATAACTACACATGAAGCTGATATCTTTACAACAATAACAAATATAATGATGACAAGGCTCCCTTTTGAAATGCAGGCACTTGACATGCCATGCTGAAAAAAAGTCAGAAAATCCAAGATGAAGAGAGACTCCCAAATATCGCTCTTCTGTCTTAAACTTCTTTTTTGCAGGATGTCAAGCCCCCCTGCACTCCTAGATGTGGGGTACAGGCTCCCACACTCTTCAAAGTTATATATACCAACGTCAAGATCACCATACCTTAGAAAAAAGGGAATATTCCAGGGAATGGCCATCTTGGACTTAGTATATATATATATATATGTCTGCTTTTTCAACCATTCAGTCTCCATGCTCTCCATGCTTTGGGACTTGTTCTAGTGGATCCTGATGTTTCAAATGGCTACCTGATGACAATCAATACCCTTGGCTATACCTTGTGCAGTTTTATGTAGAGCAGGGATCCTTAATGCACAACTTATAAACAAAGGTATGGCACCTAAATCCAAGGAACTCATTGATGTACTGTATTTGGCATTCATCAGACCTATCATAAGTATAATGCCCCCTTTGGTATGTACCTAACCAGGCATATCAAACAATTGGAACATCCACAGCGGTTCCTCACTAAAATAATACAGGGCTTAAGTAAAATGTCCTATGCAGATCACTTCAGGCTCTATCCATGTGATTTGTCTCCTACAGGTTTTTGAGAGAAGATCTATGCCTGAAATACAGGGGATAGTCAGACCCCACTCTGATGGAACTCCTGCATATCTGCAAAACAAACAGCACTAGAATTAACCATTATAAAGACTTAAGCTTTACTGTATTTTAAATAGGACCTGCTGGAAAGACAGGGATGTATCCCAGAGATCATTCTGTCTATGGAACAGGCTCCCCATCCATGTGAAGCAAAGTTCCTCCCTAACCCAATTTAAGTGCAATTTAGACAACTGGATGGAGAACAGAAAATTCATCCCTGGTTTGGCACCTATGTCTCTAATGGACATAAGCAGCCTGTAAATGGTTCATCTCCCAAGCCCCTGCTTACACTTATCAATGGTATCAGAATGTGTCAATGATTTAGGATGCATGGCTAGGCTTAAAAAGGCCATTGTGGTCATTAGCCTAGTAAACACCTATGAACCTATAAACCTATGAACATATATGCCATTAGTCAGATAGATAAACTTTATTGTGACTAAAAGATAAGGACAAGTAGCAGCTATCAATGCCCTGATATAGCATTACACACCTGGGCTTTTGCAGCTGAAACTATTTGGGACCTGTCCACCTCTGCCACAACATCCAGCACCACACTGTGAGAAGCTATACTGATGGTATTACTTTTATGTGAGACCAGGAATTCCTCTGTGTCTGTAAGGGGTAGTTCAGTAGACAGGCCACCACCTACTGCCCTCCATTCCTGTTTTAGGTACTCTGCACTGCGTGTGGTTTCCTGAATCATATATGTCACCCTGCAGCAATCCATTCCTAGCTATGATCTTCACAACCTCCAGTATTAACATTGGTGGTAATTTCACATCAGACTTGTTCAAGAAAGGTCTTGTTGGTGGAAAAAAATATATAGAGACATCTGTCATGAAGGTGGAGGCCCTGTAGTGCCATTTCATTCTCAGCATCTATAAACTTGTAGAAGAAAGCACCATCACATGCAGAGAAATTCTTCTGGGCCTGTTTTCTAGCCATAGCCCTTTTGGTATAGAAAATAGCATAAGTAACAACAGTGGTCCTTTACAAATCATGACACTACTACTATCCTTTTAGGCCATGTAGTATGTTGTAGTCATGTTTAATAGTTGTATATCTGTATTCATCAGCAATCATTAACTAAATGTCTGACGTGTGTCACGAGCAAATATCCCCCACAAAACAAGCACAAAAGTGCAGCTTAACTAGAACGCATGACCATTACAATAGCAATGTTACAAAGGTTGTGGCTAATCATATACAAGCAAGGTATACACCAATTCATTAATGTTGCCCATTACTGTATCAGCTACCTAATTTAGCAATGCTACAGGCTACTAGGTTCAGTATAGCTGCAATGCACCCCTTAAGACAAACTGTGCATAATGCATTTAAATTCAGTTTCACAATGACATACATTCTAGGACTTACACTAAAGGCCAGACAAAAAGTTGCCCTCAGAAAAATAAGTGTATGTGCAGCACTTAGTTGGTATAAGTAAATATTTCACTCATAAACAAAAGTTTCACCTCTGACAGGTTGCAGGATTCAAATTCAGGGTAGTGATTTTGTCTTCCATAGCAAAAAGAGAAAAAAGGTTTCTCATCATGCTTATATTGTCTAAAAGTATTTCTCTAGGTGCATTCTTCTTCTTCTTTTAGCTTTTCCCAGTTAGGGGTCACCACAGCAGATCACCTGTCTGTTCATGATTGGCAGTAGAGTTTTACGGTGTTGAGTTGCCAGCCCGGCACCCAACCTTCCACAGAAGGCACACACATGCACACATTCATGCCTAGGGCCAATTTAGAGTGTCCAATCCACCTACAGCATGTCTTTGGGATGTGGGAGGAAACCAGAGTGCCCGGAGGAAACCCACGTGACGACATGCAGACTCTGCACAGAAGGCACTCCAGCCAAGGATTGAACCCAAGAACCTTTTGCTGTAAAGCAGCAACGCTAACAGCTGCACCACCATGGCCACCTATTCCTCTAGGTGCATTGATTATTCTAATTAGAACTTGGTCATTATTTTCATTTAATTTTCATAATGAACAAAGCTGATCAACTGTGAAGATTACTACACAATGCCATGCACAAACCTGAGCACCTGTGTTCAGTTCCACACAATCCAGAAGCCAGGATGGAGACAATTGTCTTAGGATAGTTAATCTTCAGAAGTTCGGCTCATTGTAGAGCTTATATTCTCAGAAGCAGACAGAATGATTGGAGGAGAGCCATTTTAAACATCTTAAGATGTGAAAGGAATCTTAATAATAGAGTGACTATATTTTGTTAGTGTACCATACATTACTCAAATGAAGTGTCCTTCAATGCTTGTCATTGAGCAGAGGCTGAGATATGTGAGAACTGCTTTGGGTGCTACTTCTCTGCCAGTTTTCCTGAGGTCTTTGAAGGTGAGTCAGTTATGGCTAGTGAAGGGGAAAGTAGTTCTTTTAGAGCAGAGAGGTGGTGTGAGTAGGAGTCCAATATTTTTCTGGCTATACTCCATAAGCAGAACAGCCAGAGACATCTGCAGGAGGGCTGTAGCAGGGCACAGTATAAGGCTGATTCTAAGAATAGCTTGGGTAAGGTTGGCTTTCATGCTACTGCCATTTCACACATGGGAGAACCATGCTGTTACTGCAGTGTCATAAATCAATACATATCCAACTTCCTGCACTGATATTTGCTGAAGTTGGGGGCACAGTCACCACGTCAGTACTGCAAGTATACCATCTTTTAGCTTACCAAATGACCTGCCACTGCATTACACCATCCAAATTCTCATCATGCACTGTTTATGTCTCTAACCCCTGCAGAGTTCAAAAGGAACAGGGAAATGAACAGGAATAGAGTGCAGTGTCTCAGAGAGTGCTGTGTGTGTATACGCATGCTGTTGAGAAAATGTCTCTGTTGCATAGTAAAAGCTGTATCCATTAAAAAAAGTCTCTGTCACTTTTATACATTAGTACTACATCTATCAGTACTGACATAGCTTCAGGATTATTAATCTAAGAAATTGAGAGATACATTCATATCTCACATCCATCCTGCTCATTTCTTATTTGCTCACCCTCTACATGCTTCTTTTTATCTCTGTCATATACTCTCATTTCCAATGTTTAAAAATAGATAACACACCACACACATACCCAAAATGGGTTATATAAAAATAATTATCTTTCTGTGATCAGACTTTGCACAACGGTTTGCAGCGAGCAACATCAATGCCCATGTATAACCAATGAGAAATGGCATTAATTGTCTTATGGCAAAATTAAGTCTTGCCCTTGTCATGAACTAAGGAACTGGCTATCAGTAGTGCAAACGAGCAGAGAATTGATGCATGCAGATACAAAATAAAGTAAAACTAACACTATCAGTCTAACTATTTCCATGGCTTAGTTTACTCATGAGGTGATGTGTACAGTACACATTAATAAGTATAAATGCAATGGGAGGAGAGCTGTAATCCCACGAGGAGTGTATTATGTTTCACAATGGTCAGTTTACAGTATGTCAATGTGTTATATTCTCTTGAATGTGTGTTTTCTGACAGCTTCAGCACATATGCTTCTGAGGCTTCCCATGCCAATGCATTAAACGAGAGAATATCACTAGAAAACACATTGGTGCAGATCCCTTGATGCAGATCCCTTAGTTCAGATCCCTTGATGCGGATCCCTTGGTGCAGATCCCTCGATGCCTTTCTTTTCTTGCCATCAGACTGTAAATCAGTTATACTCCCCTAAAATGCGTGTTTTCTGACATCTTCAGTCTGACTTCGTTTGTGGCTCACATTGCTAGGAGCTGAGGATTTAATACAAGTGAATTAAGTAGATGGGTAAAGTCCCCTCAGGATTTATATCTGCATTATTTAATAACACTTGCATTATAGTATAGATCCCCTGATCAAACTGTAATGATATCAGGAATGCTGCCAGAAAGTACATCATGTTTTTTTGCTGTCTCCCTCCTCTCCTTTTACATTATTTTGCATTCAAGTATTGTCGTCATACCTCTCAACCTGGAAGCAGCAAAAATCTTGATAAAGGACCATGAAAAGCAAGTAAACCTCACCAAAAATCTGGATGCTGATTAATGTAAAATGTGCATAGATAATTATGTAACCCTACCCACTTCAGTGGAATTCTGGGATACCACAAATCTTGACATTTTTTTTCTTTGTGACTACAAATATTCTAGATATACTAGGTAGTAAAAATGAATGATCGGTAAACTCACATTCCCAGTATACTACACACACACACACAGCTATACACACATCTGTATAACAAAGACTCCCAAATGCACATTGAACATTAATTGATATAATGCTAGTAAATGCACATTATTTAAACAGTCATACACAGATAAATTTACAAATGTTTTCTTGTGGGGATTCTGGGTTGCCAAGAGTCTCTGGCTGATCATAAAATATATGTACATCTGGTATCACAAATACAAATTATGTCTAAGTTATGTACAGAAAAACAAATATACAAACAACATACTAATTGTCAATTTCAGTTATTTTCATTATATATAGTTGCTGTATCAGTTTATGTCACAGATTTAAACACCAGTTATGCAATTTAAAGTCACAAAAAAGAAAATGAAATGAAATAATATGGTTACACCATACCACACCAAGTTTTCTTTTCAGAACTGTTCAACCACACCTGAAGAAATCACTGCACCTTACCACCTAAAAGTAAAGGAAAAAGTGGCAGGGAGAAGTGCTAGGACATTATACTATAAGCCAGCCTTAATTCCCAAAATATGAGAACATTTGAAATGCCTCACGTTTTGCGAAGGTTGTTTACGTTGTTATCAGACTGGTGTTGAGCTCATAGCTGACAAGTAACTCTGATTTCATAAAATGTCCCATATTTTGACTCATACCTTTATATTGTTCCTCTTAAAAGTTTAGACTCTGGACTGTAAACTCTAGAATGGTCAGTTGGTCTATCAGTCACGTATTCACACAGTAATTGGTGGGGTATGCACTGCCTGTATTTTAAAAGGCAAACTTAACATCTGTTGCAGAATTTTAAAAGAATTATAAAAAGCATTCTTCTGCAACAGAGGTTAAGTCTGCCTTTTAAAATGCAGGTAGTGCGCACTCCACTAATTACTGCAAATATGTGACTGATACAATACAGGTTCTCAGGATGAGTGCACCTCTCAGCATGTTACTGAATAGAGTCATTAGGGATATGCCCTTCGATCTGCTCAGAGTCTATGTAAATGTAACGAGTATTACACATACCAAGGCTGTATTACTGGTCATTATATTTCATTTGTGCTCAAAAATTTGAGACTTCATTCCTCTGCACAAAGGTGGGCCATCTACACACCCTGGAAACTAAAGACCCATAAGTCTGACTTGTCTTATATGTAAAGCCATGGAAAGAATTATCATGGAGATGAGCCATGGAAAGAATTATCATGGAGATGATCGGTAAAGATGTAGTAAACCTCTAGACACTGGATCCAACCCAGATTGGTTTCGTCAAGGGCACATCATGCCTACTCAACTTGGTGGACTTCTTTGAGAAGGTCATCTAAGCAATGGATGAGGGCAAACTCATTCACAATGCCTACCTCCACCTGGCCAAGGCATTTGACACAATACCCCACTTAAGCATTGTTGACAAACTCAAGAGGTTAGGTACAAACCTGTATGTCACCTGATGGATTGCCAACTGTCTCACAGATAGGACCCAGGAAGTTAGAATTGGGGAGTCCACCTCTACAAAGAGGGCAGTCAAAAGTGGAGTCCCTCAGGGATCAGTCCTTGGACCACTTCTTTTTAGCATTTACTTCTCAGAAGTCAAGGCCAGTGTCAGTGGCCTCTGGCTAATTAAATTTGCAGATGATTGCAAATAAGGAGTTGTCGTTGAATCTCACACTGACACAGATGTTCTCCAGGAGGGGCTGACACAGACAAACAACTGGTGTCAGAGCCAGTTAAATGCCAAGAAATGCATAATAGTATTCTTTGGGAAGTCATCCATCCCTGGTAACTATCATATTGACAAACACCCCTACAGTTGTGAAGAAATCATTTTATGTTGCACAACTTATAAACAAAGGTATGGCATCTAAGTCCAAGGAAGTCATTATTCCACTGTATTCAGCATTAATCAGACCTGTCATTGAATACAATGCCTCCCTTTAGTATGTACCTAACCAGGCATACCCAACAATTAGAATGCCCACAGAGGTTCCTCACAAAATAATACAAGGCACAAGCAATATGTCCTATGCAGACTGCCTCAAGGACCCTATTCCTGTATTCCATCTCCTATAGGCTTTTGAGGGGAGATCTATGCTTGGCATACAGGGCATTGTTAGACCCCACTCTGATGGACCTCCTGCATATTCACAAAAGCAAACAGCACCAGAATTACTGCCTTAAACCTTGCCCATGATATAAATAGGACCTGCTGGACAGATAGGTATGTATCCTAGAGACTACCCCATCAATGGAATAGGCTCCCCATCCATGTGATTCAGAGTTCCTCCCTAACCCAATTCAAGTACAACTTGGACAATTGGATGGGAAACAAGAAATTCGTTCCTGGTTTGGCAGAAACTGTATCTCTAATGGACACAGGTAACCTTTAAATAGTTCATCACCCAAGCCCACGCTTACACTTATTGAGGGTATCAGAACCTGTCAGAGATTTGGGATGCATGGCTAGGCTTGAAATGGTCCTTCTGGTCATTAGCTTAGTAAACATATGTGAACCTATTAACACAACTCCTGTTATTCTAGCAACTTTCTAAGTTTATGAGCAATTTTTTAAATCTGTCCCCATAACTATATACAGCAATCCAGATCTATCTCTCTCATATAAAATTCATGAGTCATTGGATTTAAAAACAGAAACCACTGCTCCACAAAGGTGCCTCGCAACTGGGACTGAAAGCCATAAGCAAAACTGTCTTCCCACTAGTATACCAGTAACAAACAAATGTCTGAAACTCTTTGGGATGAAAGCACTTAGATTATCAGATTTTCTTAATAAACAGCTGTTTGATTTCAGTTGTAGCACTGTTTTTATCTCCTGAGTTCCAGACGTTTGTTTGTTACCAGTTTATTAGTATGGAGCTGATTTTGCATACAACTTGCAGTCCTGTTTGTGAGCCACAGGATTTAGACAGGGAGACCTTAAAAAAATATATTGTGCTCAGTACTTAATTCAACTAACTCATGCCATTCTCCACTCCTACCCCATCCTCCTCCATGCTTCAGAGCTTCCCTTAATTTTCTTCACAGTTATTTTTTTTTTCTTTTACTTATGAAGAAGTCGACTTTAGTTTTGGAATGCCATTGCCAGTGATCTTTTCATCCTTCCCTTATTGATGGTAACTGCATTCCCTCCAGGTATGCTGCTGCTATTTTCAGTACAATGCATTACAATCCATTTTCTTTTACAGTCATTGGCTTGAATTTTCTTTCTTTACGGTCTTCTCTTTTGGTTTTATTCTAAAATTTCTGTGATGAATCAGTGAGCAGGTTCATCTAATGAATCCTGGCTGCAACTGCCTGCATGAACTGCATTTTCTTCAGACTGTAAATTTTAAAGCTTAAACGTCTATCCCTCCCACTCCATTGACCTTGTGCACAGCCACATCACATGCAAGTCACAAAGCCTGATGTTTTGTTCACTTCCTAATGCTCGTTAGTAGTGCAGGTGTTGACATGTTTGTCCTTGACCTGTTGAATGATAATGACATCAACCAGGAACTACAACTCCAAATGAAAGATTATTCAGAATTTAACGGGGCCAGTTGGGAATTCATGGCACCCTCTTATTTTGATTCCCAAAGCAGAATTTTCTGCCAAATTTAGGAATATTGAGAGGTATGATCATCATACCACCTTTTCCATTGTCATACCACATTCTCCCTCATGTTTTGCAGCAGTACTTTAGTTGGCAGTTCTGTTTGCACTCTCCTTTTCCTCACTGTGGTTTCTGTTGCTATAGTTAAACCTCTACACTCCACCTTTAGCCATCTTGCATAAATATAAATATATATATATATATATATATATATATATATATATATATATATATATATATATATATCTGTAAATTAAATCAGTACTTTGTCAATGCACTTTGCACTTTTCCCATTTGTGTGTATAGACATAAGCAGACTGCCATAGCCCTCATACACATTCAGTGGTTATCTTTGCTACTCATACTTCGATATGTTCCAGAAGTAGTCTCACAGGACCTTGTCATGGTTCTGTACTGCAGGTGGGTGACATGTCTCTGAATCCTTGGAATCAAGATTAACCTGTCAGGTG
The DNA here is from genome assembly GCF_019279795.1 of Protopterus annectens. Lineage (NCBI taxonomy): Eukaryota > Metazoa > Chordata > Ceratodontiformes > Protopteridae > Protopterus > Protopterus annectens. The sequence continues at coordinate 229,976,531 of NC_056730.1, read as the reverse complement.
TCCTGAATCATAAGCATAACATACACACCACAAGAAGTAAAAGTAAACCGTGACCATAGGCCTTAATCACAAATAAATACATGGGCTGTGCATAGCCACAGGCCTTACTTACAAATAAATGCATGTGTGGTGCATAGCCACAGGCCTTAGTGACAAATAAGTGCATGTGTCATATATAACCACAGGCCTTACTCACAAATAAATGCATGTGTAGTGCATAATGACTGACCTTTCTCTCAGATTAGTCTGTAGGTCTGATCCTCAGTCACAATTATACATTCTTGTTGTTTTTTTAGTTTTAATAAGAGTCAAACAGTATAATGCACATTGAAAATAGTACTGGAAAAATAACAAAATACCAAAAAATAATTTTAACTGGAGTAGTAGTAATTCTTTGATTACCAATTTTTCATTTTCACATTGAGATATTTAAAAAAAAAAGAAAGTGTAGTTCTTGCTGTAACTTGTTGATTGTTGTAGGCAGAAAGACTTTTCCATAATGTCTTTTTATTACGAAGAAATGTGTCTTCCTTCAGAATTATGTAATTCAGTTCAGTAATGCTATAAAGGTGTTTTCTTTACAAAAAAAGAGGATACTGAGACAACAACAGCCCTCTTGTCGTGAGATCATAGCAAAATGGTGAAATTCTGTGTCACAGCAAAGTTTCTTCAAGCAGCATTCAATACTTTTAATGCCGAGACAACTGTGGAAAAAGTAAATAAAAGCAATGGATAAGAATGCTCACTTAGCAAACTAAGCAATATGAGGAAACACTATTGCTTAGTTACTTAGACAGTGCCATCCCAGAACTGGTTTCAAGCTATTGTCAGGGCATGCATAACTAAATCCAGCTTGGGTGTTGTCAGTATAAACATCTTACCGTACCACCTCAGTACTTGTGCATGCATATTTTTGTAAGTAAAATAAAAATGCATCACTTTTACATTAATGGATGGATTTAGCACTGGCAGCATGCACATTCTTTGACAAGATTTTTATTTTTTAAGATTTCTTGTTTTAAAAGAAAATGTTTCTCTCTCTCTCTGTAATGAGGAAGGATTAGATCTCATTAGAGGTTACTACATTCTCAAGATGAAATTGCCTTTAAATTTCTTAGAGTGTATATCTGACGTAGGTATACCAGGGGAATGCGCAGAGTTCAGCTTCTAAAGCATAGAGATGGTTTGTGATTTTTTTTTTTTTATTTCTTTTTTGTTTTGATCATCATTTTTGATTCTTCTTCTGTGAATCTTAGCTCATTTGCTATTATTTTCATTAGTTTAATATGTAAAAGAGGAGTTTTTCTAAGAACACTAGAGAAATCAATGAAAAAATAGATCAGATAAGTGAAGCTCTGGAAGTCCTTGCCTGCTATTAGCATCTTTGTTTTTTTAATTATGAAGTATTCATTAATTAGCTTTATGTATGCACGTATATATGCATGAATGTATCAATGTATGCATCTATGCATGTCTGTCTGTATTTTTATTCATTTACTTTATGGATTTATTAGCCAAGTACGTACAATAGTCCAAAGATTGTTTTCAGCCCCAACTAAAACACAGAGGGTGACAAAAACAGAAAATAATGACAAGTGACAGTGCAATATACAGTGCTGATAGTACAGGAATTGTGTAGGAGTATTGCTATTACTGGAATTTGTATAAAGGAGGTAATTCATCGTATTACTATAACTAGTGAACATTATCCCTCCTTCACTTTGTACAGGTTTGGGAATTCCTAATGCGACCAACATATGCAAATTAATTATATGCCTAAAGCAACCTTGATTGAAAGCTTGCCCGATTGAAAAAATGGATTTATACATGTTAAAAGGAAGTACACTATCTTATATTCTTCAACCCCCATTAACAAATGAATACTCATTAAAGCAAGTCATCCAGTAACTGTCTGATTTTGCAAAATGTCCTAGACTTTGTTTCATCGTTTTTAGCTCTGTCCATAGTAACTTTTTTGATTTCTTGTGCATTATAGTAATATGTAAAAATTCTCCCTTAATTTTGACTTTTGTCTCTTCATTGTTTATGACACATAGCTTGTTCTATTAACATTTTAAGTGAATAATAAAAATAAAGATGCTCTCACATTGGAACACTACAGCAAAAGCATCATCTTTCTCATATTTATATACTGGAGGGACAGCAGTAAGCCTAGAAGTACAATCTGCAGAGTGATAAAATTGGTAATGAATATTTGTTTAGGATGTATGAAATGCCAATAGGGAATTGTATAAATTGCTCTGTTGGTTTTCTATTTTTCTGGATTTTCTCCTGCACATCTGGGGGATACTGTTCTACACAACTGCAAAAAAGAGTATATTTAGGGATTATGTACTAGAGTCAATAACCATTAATTAACATTGTTTTTAAAAGGTATTCATAATGAACCTAGCATATGATCTATTTCATAGCAAAAGAAAAAATAGAGGAAAAGGTAATGACAAGAAAGAAGAATGGGGACACTTTTGGTGAATAAAAGCAAAAGAAAAAATCAGGGTAAAAAACATATTATTTTTAATGAGTATAGGTTTTAAAAGGGCTAATTACTGCAGTGGTGGTGCTGGGGTAGCATTGTCGCCTCACAGTTAGACGTTGCCCATTCGATTCTCAGTTAGAGCGTCTTCTGTGTAGCGACATGTTCCTTCATTGAAGGTTGTGCGTTAGGCCCGGCAAGCCAGTACATAAAAATCTACTGCCAATCATTAGCGGACCGGAGTTCCGCTGTGGCGACCCCTAACCGGGAAAAGCCGAAAGACACAAACAATAGGTTCTAAAAGGGCTAACGCAATAAACATCTCTGATGTGATAGGATAAGTTATTTATTAGTAATCTGGCAGTTTATTAATACTTCCTGTCAGACAACTAACTTTTTATTAGCATCTTTAAGTGTGACGGCACTTTCTTCTTCATCAGTGTGTAGTGGGCAAGGTGTGATTTGAATGTTGTGAAGATTTTTAAGAGGGGGCAGAGTCTTTATGACTAGAAGTTTCTTTGTTAAGATTGTTAACATATTAATCAGAAAAGATGTTCTCTTAGGGATTGTCGTGCAGCATGGGTTATTAGGACATGAGTAGTGATATTCTTGAAGTCTGATGTAGTGATGATGGGGCATGCTTTTTAAATATATCTCAGGTTTCTGGTGTTACTTTGAAATGAGGTATGAAAATAAATACATGGACAGCATGTTCCTTTTTATTCCTAAACCTTTTCCAAGTTGCAGTATATGCTTGAGAAGAAAGTAGTCTGGTTATATGGTATGCTAGTTTAGCTGGCTGAAAAATCTATATTTAATTAGTTTTGCAGTAACATCATTTAATTCTTCGTTAGCTGTATATACACTCAGTGAGACTCATCACATCTTGCTGGGTTTGTGTAGCCATTGGGTTTTGCAAGGAAAAACTAGATACGATGTTGAGGCGATTCAAAGGTAATCAGTAGCATAAATGGGAGTGCGGAAAGGGTAGTGGAACTGTTTGGCAATGGGTCTGGATTCACATCCTATTCTGGGATACATAATTATTTTTAAGTTGTATACAGATTTGCTGTTACATACCACAATGTATACATGTAACTTATAGTGTCACTTTCGTGGGCTGTGTGATGACCCACCATTAGACCAGTAAAAAAGGAACCTCGATCCTCAGCACTGGCACCAGTATGGTGTGTACACTGCAAGGATGACAAGCACACACACAGTATTTCCAGTTACAGCTCTCTGCATCAAGTGCAATTTTCCTTAAGAGCACACAGCAACCACAGTCAGTCTTGCACTGGTTTCCCCCTCTTTCTCCAGATCCACAATAAGACTCCACACTGGCACAGCGATAGAGTTGAGATCTCAGCTAGGCGGCCAAGCCAAGACCTCCAGCACTCTCTTTGTCTAACCAGTGCTTTGTGTCCCTGCCCAAGTAGCTGATACACACACTATTTGAGGTTTGATTTACACACACACACACACACACACACACACACACACACACACACACACACACACACCTGGGAAAGGTTGGCACAGGTTTACTAGCTATGTGCCCTTTTGCCAGATTAAAAGGTAGTTATCACTGATACCAGCCAACTTCTTATCAGCTACTTTCAGGCCCTTACCAAAGGGTGTCCAGTCTTACTGTGTAATATTAATATTAACATAAATGGTAGTTGGACCAAGAGGAAGACTTTTAAGAGTGGCCCACATAGTGTCACCAGAAATTATGCAAGTCCTCTCAAAAATATCTCTAGACAGATCAGCCACAATGAAAGGTTTAAATATATTTAATAATAATTAATAAAGGGACATTAACATACTCAGTATTTGTTCGCAGTGACACCAGAGTTCAAAATCACAGGAAATATTTAGAACAACATTGCAAGACAGTCTCAAATAAATAAAGAAAAATATCTAAACTAAGCTCTGCAATATTCCTGACTATATCCAAGAGAATTGTACTGTTCCCGAGAAACTTACTTCCTCAGAGCAAGGCAGATATGGTGAGTGGGTCTTGTCAGGTCCAAGGCAGAATACAGAATGCTCTGTCTCTTTAAGAGAGTTCTCAAATTAATTTTTCAAATATTACTGCTTGAATAGTCTGCAGAATGACATTATGTCTTGTCATCTGACTTTATCCCAGGTGAAACCCTCACTGCTGGAAGCTGACAGTATTTAGCATCTACCTATGAAAATATATAGACCTCAGATCTTTGTCAGATGCTGGACATCATAAAACAATTACATTCCTTCAGATTTCAAGCCTAGTAATTATTTCACCCTAGAGACAATACAGAAAACTCCCTAGTTTTAGACATTGTGTCTCATTGCTGCATTGAAACTGAAGATACCATATTTTATGTCATAGCCATAAAGTAATTTAATTTCAGTTGTTTTTCTTAAGTTAACCTCCTGTATTCCAGTTTCAACTGTTAAACAGTTACAATAGTGCATGCACATTTCTGTTCTTTTCCAGTAGGGCACACTGTGGTTACATTGTAAGCAGAACCACTTTATAAAATACCCTTTTAACACACATGTCTGTACAAATCAGTTTGATATAGACATGATATGCAGTGCTAATACATTTGAAACACAAGCATCTTAAACAAATCATTTCAACATTCACCAATTATTTACAAAATTCCAGCTAGCTGGGCTGGCAGTATCTCCCTTTGTCACACTTCTTCTCACCTCAAAGACTCAAGCTAATTTTTCAAGTGACCCTTGAGAAACACCTTTTTCTGCTGTTGGGCTTCTGCCACATTCTTCTGGGCCAAGCTCATGAGTTCCAAGAGCCTTTCCCTGAGGTTTAGGACATATGCTACAACAGACTCCTTGTGGGATTCACACTCACCCTCCCACTCATCACAAACCAAATCTAGAGGTCCCCTCACCCTATGTCTTTACAGCAACTCAAATGGTAAAAACCTGTGGATTCCTGGGGCACCTCTCTGTAAGCAAACAACAGATGGGTAGAATATTTGTCTCACTCCCTCTTAAACTGGACTGCAAATGCCTGTAGCATGGTCTTTCATGTAAAGTTTATCCTCTCTACTGGACAATTAGTCTGGGGGTGGTAGGGGTTGTCTTTAGGTGCCTCATCCCACAGTGCTTCCACAGATAAGTCAGCATGTATGACATGAAACTGGCACATCTGTCAGTCAGCATTTCTTTTGGGAAACCTACCCTGCTGAAACTCTGTAACAAAGTATTTGTTAACATTCTGCCTCAATGGAGTACAGGGGCATTGCTTCAGGGTATCTGGTAGCATATTCCGCTACCACTGGGGTATACTTCTTTCCTGTGGAAAGTGGCGCAATCAGAGGTCCCACAATATCCATAGCTACTCTCTGAAATGTCTTCTCAGTCACAGGCAAAGGCACCAAAAAGCTTTCACCTTCCCTTCCACCTTGCCTACCTTTTGGCACTGCTCACAGGCACTGCAGTACCCTGTTACATCCCTGGAAATTCCAGGCTAATAAAAATTCTGCTTAATACATCTTTTCGTATGCTTTATGCCTGTATGACCTGCTAAGGGAATGTCATGGGCTATGGCTAGATGTGCCAGAAGGTACACTATGGGCACTGCCAACTGCTGTATTCTCTCAGCCTCTAGCCCTCCCTCAGGAGTACTCTCAAAACTTAAATATCTCTAGACAGATCAGCCACAATGAAAGGTTTAAATATATTTAATAATAAATAATAAAGGAGCAAGAAAAGACTCAGTATATATTCACAATGACATCAGAGTTCAAAATCACAGGAAATATTCAAAACAACATTGCCAGGCGGTCTCAAATAAATAAAGAAAAATGTCTAAACTAACCTTTGCTATTTTCCCTACTATATCCAAGAGAATTATACTGTTCCCAAGAAACTTACTTCATCAGAACAAGGCAGATGTGGTGAATGGTTCTTGTCAGGTCTAAGACAGAATACAGAATGCCTTGTTTCTCTAAGAGAGTTCTCAAATTAATATCTCAAATATTACTGCTGGGATAGCTTGCAGAATGACATATCTTGTCATCTGACTCTATCCTAGGTGAAACCCCCACTGCTGAAAGATGACAGTATTTTGCATCTACTTGTGAAAATACAATGACCTCAGATCTTTGGCATATGCTGGAAGTGATAAAACAATTACACTCCTTCACATTTCAAGACTAATAGTTATTTCCCCCTAGAGACAATACAGAAAGCTTGCTGGTTTTAGACGTGTCTCCTTGCTGCGTTGAAACAGAAAGATACCATCTTTTATGGCATAGCCATAAAGTCATTTCATTTCAGTTGTTTTTCTTAAGTTAACTTCCTGTATTCCAATTTCCACTATTAAAATATATACATTTAAACAGTTACAATAGTGCATGTACATTTCTGTTTTTTCCAGTAGGGCATGCTGTGGTTACATTTTATAAAATGCATTTTTAAAACACATGTCTGTACAAACCAGTTTGATATACACATGACATACAATTCTAATTCATTTGTAACACAGGCATCTTACACAAATCATTTGAATATTCACCAATGTCATATAATTACTTACAAAATTCCAGCTAGCTGGCCTGGCAATATTTCCTTTTGTCACAGGCTGCACCCTAAAAAAGGTAGAGACATTAATCGGTCATGTAAGTTTCAAGTCATGTTGGTGATCCATCTAATGAGGTTACTGAATTTCCCACAGAAACATTCCATTTTTTTCTCATTTGTATATCAGAATGATAATGACTATTAAGCTAACTTACAGTCATAAGAGTGAGATGAACTCCCTGGAAAGTGCCTTAGAACTGGTTCTCTGTGTTCAGTAACCCTGGTATAAATCTTGCACGGGTCTAAGACTGTCTAAACCTTAGAAGCAACAATAAGTCCTTTGTGTGTATCATAAAGTAAAAGGAGTATAATCAGTGATAGCATAAATCAATGATCAATGCCCTACAAAATGATTGCAGAGAAATATTCCTATATTTTCAACATTTAAGAGCAATGCACGAATATGAACAGTATGTCCAGTTCAAAAAGAGGGTCATTGACAAGATTCCAATGATGGGTTGACAGTCCAGACTTCTTGTTTACCACCAATGTTGTCATGGATTCAAATTCAAATGCCAGTCTTACTCTGAGACAAATGCCCCTTTTGAAAAATATTGAATCTCATTTCAACATATAAAACATGTAATAAAAATAAATAAGTAAACAAATGAAGAGTCTCCTTTAACTGTGCTTGTTCTGTCTCCTTACAGACTGCTGTCTGTCTCCCTGCAGGGAATTCATCTGTCGGGCAGTTCACATAGGCTGCTAGTCATGCTCAGACCTGATGCATGACTGGGGAAGGTGCATCTGCTGTGATTATGGAATGGAGTTGCTGCACAAACATATAACTGAATTTAAGTAAAGTAAGTGTGGCAACTGAGAGAAAAGAATGGGAGGAAGTGAAAGTTTAGAGCTTAGGTTTAGAGGATGACTTAAGATTTAGGGTTAGTACGTGGAGTTAGGGACTGAGGTTAGGAAGAAAGAGTATGTTTACAGTTAGGCAGTGACTGAGGAAGTTATGGTTAGGCAATGATCAGGCAATTTACGGTTAGGGAGCAAACAGGGAGCTCAGGATTATGGAGCGAGAGAGAGGGAGTTTTAAGACTAGGGTTAGGGAGTGAGGTTCATGGTTATGGTTATGGACTGGCCTAAGGCACATGACCTACATGGATCACCTCAAAGTCCTGTTGCTATACATGGTCTCATGCAGACTATTAAGATGCAGCCTATGCCTAGCTTATGGCATCTACATACTCAGCAGTTATGGACCTTCTGCACATCCACAAGTCATGTAATATTAGAAATACCCAGTCCAGGGACCTCAACCTCTTCTGCAGCATAAACAAAGTAGTCAGTAGGGACAGGTACTTATCCCAGTGGATACTGCTGCTAGGGAACAGACTCCCCATATACTTAAAACAAAGCCCTTCCATGACCCTATTTAAACATAATTTATGTAAGTAGATGAGAAAGAGAAAATTTACTCCAAGATTGACCCCCTATCCTCCTAACAGAGAGAGAGGCATTGCTTAAACACTTTTAACTTACAGCAGGAAATCAAAACAAAATAATATTTTACAGTTGAGAAGTATTTAAATATGGCTATGGATAACACAGATGAGAAGCAAACAGAGCCATTGGCTAGGCTTAAAATGTCCAGTCAGGAGGGACAATAGCCTAGTACTCACCTATGAATCTATGACAAGGTTGGAGTTTTATTGTTAAGGTTATGGGAGAGCTATGTAGTTTACTAACACTAAAGTAGTGGGAGGTTGGGCACATTCTGTTTTAATTAAGTGGCAGAGACCAAACTCAGCAACAAGCTAATAGCACACAAGTACTTACACAAAATCCATAAAATAATCCAGTAATGCATTTATAATAGTCAGAACTGTTGCCTGAATTTATGAAGCTTTATACAATATTTTGCTATCATGAGACAACAAATGTCCTAAAAAGAGTGATGTCTGTCATATCACTACAAGTATTTAAAAATCTGTTGCATGGCACACTAAATATTCATATATAATTTAAGTGTTTGTACAAGTTCAAAATTTATATCCTGAATCAAATGCACCTCCATCAGCTTTCTTAAATATCATAGCTGTTTTTGTTTTCCTATGAATCTTTTATATAATGTACTTAGCAGGCATTTTTGCAAAACTCTGCTGCCTCGTGTTGTCAAGTGTATATCTTTGCATTTCATCCTTGCCCTAATTTAAAGAAAGGTATGAGATATCTGGAGATGAGAAATCTATGGGCCAGATTTCCTAAATCTCACAGAATCTGGTGTGTTACTCTTATATTAGCTCCAAACTACCAGGTAAAGTTGTAATACGTAAATGTACACAAGAAACTCAGAATAGCTCAGCACACAATGGAGTATCACAGCAAAAAGTGGTGCACTAAAGAAATGCACAAGTAATCCATAAGTAATAAGAAATGTTTGTCCAATAATGTGTAACAGGAACAAAGTTACAGAAAGATGATCACAATTCAAGCATCCTGATATATAACAGGATCTATACAGTAAGGTTGAGGATAACTATGGAATGTAATTGGGTCTCTTATGATAACCAAAAAAAAGACTAAAAGATGCAAAGTATCCCAATATAAGCCACATGTCATTCGTAACATAAATTTTCAGGAATAGACATACAAATGTCTCAGATAACTATGGATCTATCCATATTTTATCCACTCACTTAAAATACGTAGTTCAAAGCTGCAATGCTATTTGTAATATATATTGACAGCACTCTTTACAGTAAGCTCAAAGGCAACTATGGATATCTCCATAATACATGTATTAGTAAAATAGGTCAGTTTAGACTTACGGATTCTGACAGAATCCGTAAATTTTCTAATCAAAAAATCAAAGGTGAAGGGCAATCACGGTACATTGTTATTACTTACATTTGCTAGCAATGGTTTTGGGACTTATGTAGGGAACACTAGTAAAGCACAGACCCAAGGAAAGTGGAAGATAAAAAAATGCAGGTATGGGTAAAGAAGAGGGACACGCAAGAAGGATGTTTGAATATGAAAATATGAGTGTGTAAGTATGTATCTGACTACACACACACACACACACACACACACACACACACACACACACACACACACACACACGTAAATTCCTTTAATGTGCACAGCTAGTTCTGGAAGGTGTACACCAATGTCAGTATGTAATGGGTGTGGAAATGCTACATACAGCAAACAAAGCAAGATGAATTGTTAAAGAATCTGTTATCTGTAACACGGTATACAGATTAATGATAAACTGACGTTTGATACAGTCAGAAAAGGATGACTGCATATAGACAGGATATACCTATATATGATACCACATGACATCAGTATTGCCACCTCATGACACACAATACCATATCATCAAAGTGGGACATCATGACAACTGTCATCCAAAAAACATATGGAAGGACATTTCTATATGTTGTACATACCTGATATGGCAAAACAGAAATCCAAAGCATATTACACTGTTAGTGATGGACTATGAACAACATATCTTGTCTATCAGTAGCCACAGTAACACATATGTTTACATACTGCCTCTTGCAGCACTATCTGCAGATTAACTGCCAAAATGTGTGAAAAGTGTAATGTGTTAATGTGTGTCATGCACAGATTGAAACCAAAGTAAATGTCACATGACAATAACACATAAGCATGACTGACACATGGTATGCTTGCACAAGAGTGTACATACAGTCTAATCAATGAAATGGCAATCACCATAACACAAGTGGAGCAGAGAGACAATACTTACAGATTGGAGGGACCAGTCTAATGTGGATCAGTTTCCCAAATGATTTCACAGTCTACCACCCTGAAAGAATCCCACATAGCCTATGCCATATACTCAAAGAAGGAACCCATCATATCCCTCATCTGGGTATGGAACACATCAGTCATGACCCCCTGAATCTCCTGCCAATAATTGCCTCAATTCTGGTTATGTTGATATCTCCTCTGGGGTGCAGGTATAATGTCTTGGGCAGGGTCATGTCCAGGTTCCTCAGCATCATTGCTGTCATCATTATCATCATCATCATCCTCAAAATACTCTGACAGTGGCCTCACATGTACTCAGCATTGTCTTCAGATCAGAGAGCATCCATAGGTTCATAGGTTCATACTAAGCTATCTGCCCTAGGGCATTTATAAGCCTAGCCAGAGTGTGAGTGGCTTCCGCCACCCCCTGGAATGATAATACTGTGCCCATTTAGGGTTTAGTTAACTGTGCCTCTGTCTAGAAGTCACACAGAGATGACCCCCGGGGTAAACCTTTGATCTCCCATCCACTCGTCAAGATTTCTCTTGAAGAGAGTCAGTGAGGGGCTCTGACTAACATGGACTGGGATTCTGTTCCAGAGTGTAGGGAGCCTCTGGGTTATGAATCTGTCCCTCCAGCATGTCCTATTTACTTCTGTGTTATGGTTCAAGTCTCTAGCGGCTCTGGTGGATTTGGATTTTTTTAGGTGGAGCATGTCCATTAATACTGGATTGGCCATGGCCTTGTACGTCAGGCATAGATCACCTCTGAGTAGGCAGTATGCAACTGAATAGAGCTGGAGTTTCTTCAATCTGGCAGCATTTGACATATGTTTGAGTCCCTTGATCCTCTTGTTGAGGTACTTCTGGGGTCTTTCCAGCTGCTGCAGGTGCCGGGTAAGGTACATACCAATGGGGCATTGTACTCAGTCATGGGTCTGATAAGGGAAGAGTATAGGGGCACAATCATGGTTCCCATATTCTGTAAAGATTAATTGTGCAGCACAACAGAAAAGAAAAGCAAATGTCTATATGCAGAGCAGTCACATGAATATCATAGCACAACAGAATATGATTATGATGACAATTTATACAGGGACTGACACATGTCCATTATGAACCACATCAAAAAAGGACAAAGGAATCTACTGACAGGACATACAGTTCTTTATTACATCCGTTCTGGTACCTCTGCTTCTCGCCTTCTGTTGGAGCATTTTCATATTCCAAACATGTCCCTTTATATACCAATCCTAACCAACAATAAATCAATTAAACTTTCCCAACTATATTAATTACATCCTTAAGTGAATACTTCACCACAAAATCATTTTCTTTTAAAAAATAGCAAACACACTGAAAAGGAATGCTGTTCAACCTGTAAACAATACCACTATTAAATACAAATTCATTCATAAAAATATATACATACAATTGTAATACTCTTGTTATGTAGATAAATATCTCTGTTAACATATATATATATATATATATAAATATATATATATATATATATATATATGGGTCTACCTGAAAACGCTGAAAGTGCACAACGCCGACGACGAGAACACTGACACCAGAAGATTGATAATGGAGAAGACCGACAGTTGAGAATCCCAATGCTGAGAACACCAACATGTTAAGGTAAGTGTGTGATAGGGACAGACGTTAGGGTCAGTGTGTGGGTAAGGTAAGTGTGCAATAGTGATGGACTTGAGGGTTAGGGGAGGATTAAGTGAGTTAGGGTTAGGGTGCGGGTAAGGTAAGTGTGCGATAGTGACAGAGTTAAGGGTTAGGGGAAGATTATGGGAGTTAGTGTTAGGGTGCGGGTAAGGTAAGTGTGCGATAGTGATGGACCTTAAGGTTAGGGTTTGGGTTAAGGTTAGTACATAGATAGGTTTGTAAAGTTTTTGGTGTGCTTGTGTTGTATGTGCATTTTTCAGGAAAAGTATTTGTTTTGTTGATTGTCGGGATTTTGGTTTGTCGGGCATGTGAAGTTTTGTGGTTTTGAACTTTCTTTTTTTGTCTTTTTTTCATGTCGGTTATTTTGTTGTCGGTGTTTTGGCGTGTCGGTGTTATCAGTTAGACCCATATATAATAATGTATATATATACATATACATATATATGGTGGATATATATATATATATATATATATATATATATATATATATATATATATCTATATCTATATACATATACATATATATGCATATGGATATATGCACATATATACATACAAAAACATACATTCACACATTTTCACATTAAATTAAATGCATTCAATATAAATACATCAAATATTAATTCAAACACTAAATGTGATTTCCTAACAAATTATTATACATTCTTTTAAGCTTAATTTTGCAACCTTTATTATCTTTAATTCAAATGTATTACTAAGCTGTATTAAATATTTAAATTATTTTCCAAATTCATTCTTTGGGGATGTAAAGTATGAAAATTAATAATCATACAACTTTCCATTCGGTTCAACGGATGTTTAAAATTACCACCTAAAGACGTGGGACGTGCAAGAATGCAGAAAAATAATTGTTTTCCAACCCTTTGTGTTTTGACAAGAAGTGCATGGCTACTGGACTTTTTTTCCTTCTCACATCCCCTAAATGTTCCGTAATACGCACTTTAACCTTCCTCGTAGTTTGACCAATGTACCAAAAAATAGGGTCACAGTTACACCCTATGATGTAAATCACACCACAACTATCACAGTTATAGTATTCATTAGCCCTATATAGTCTGCCTTTAATATTTGTACCATCTAAATTTTTAACCCTATGACAGCTTGAGCATCTTCTGCAGCCATAAGATCCTGCACTCTTCCTCATGGCATCAGCATATCTTGATTTTAAACTTTTTTTGTTCAATAATTCTTTTAAATTGCAATATCTGCCATAGGAAAAAGGTTATATGCTTAGAAAACAAGCATCCGATGGAAGTGTCATGACTCACTATTTCCCAAGCTTGCCTGACTATATTCTCCAAGACAGGAGAAAAATTAGAATATCTAGTAACAAAAAATAGCGTTTCTTCCATCCCTTCATGTTGTTCAACATTTCCAATTCTACTGCCATGTGGATAACATTCATTCCTACCTCTCATATCACCAATATTTTTAACTTTATTTTAGCCTTTATTAATATATGTTCACTATACCCTCTTTTCTGTAATCTGGTGAATGTCTCTTCCAAATTCTTTTCTTTTAAATTTGTTTCAGAAGTGTTGGTAGAAATTCTTTTAAATTCACCATATGGCAGTGAACCGATCAAATGAGAGGGATGCATGCTAGTTGCATATAAGAAATTATTGACTGCAGTGGGCTTC